>NC_052333.1:18313755-18545751 GCF_016432855.1 Salvelinus namaycush | reverse complement strand
ACTCGACAGATTACGGAGACAGTTCTTCTCTCTCTGTCTGTCTGTTCTGACCAGAGTATCTGAGGAGACACAGCCAGTTCTCTCTCTGTCTGAGTTTCTGACAGAAAGTCTCTGAGGGGAGGACAGTTCTCTTCTCTGTTCGTTCTGTATGTCATGGAAATACCCACGGTCTCCTCTGGAGGAGACAGTTCCTCTCTCTCCTCTGTCTGTTCTGACTCTGACTTACTGTTCTCTGTCTGACAGTAAGACAAAAAAGTCCCCTCTACAACTCCACTATTGTCTGCTGAAGAGGAGCAGAGTAAAAGTCCCCTCTACTAACCTCCACTACTGGGCTGCTGAAGAGGAGCAGAGTAAAAGTCCCCTCTACTAACTCCACTATTGTCTGCTGAAGAGGAGCAGAGTAAAAGTCCCCTCTACTAACTCCACTACTGTCTGCTGAAGAGGAGCAGAGTAAAAGTCCCCTCTACTAACTCCACTATTGTCTGCTGAAGAGGAGCAGAGTAAAAGTCCCCTCTACTAACTCCACTACTGTCTGCTGAAGAGGAGCAGAGTAAAAGTCCCCTCTACTAACTCCACTATTGTCTGCTGAAGAGGAGCAGAGTAAAAGTCCCCTCTACTAACTCCACTACTGTCTGCTGAAGAGGAGCAGAGTAAAAGTCCCCTCTACTAACTCCACTATTGTCTGCTGAAGAGGAGCAGAGTAAAAGTCCCCTCTACTAACTCCACTATTGTCTGCTGAGAGGAGCAGAGTAAAAGTCCCCTCTACTAACTCCACTACTGTCTGCTGAAGAGGAGCAGAGTAAAAGTCCCCTCTACTAACTCCACTACTGTCTGCTGAAGAGGAGCAGAGTAAAAGTCCCCTCTACTAACTCCACTATTGTCTGCTGAAGAGGAGCAGAGTAAAAGTCCCCTCTACTAACTCCACTACTGTCTGCTGAAGAGGAGCAGAGTAAAAGTCCCCTCGACTAACTCCCTTTCTGCTGAAGAGAGCCCCTCTACTCCACTACTGTCTGCTGAAGAGGAGCAGAGTAAAAGTCCCCTCTACTAACTCCACTACTGTCTGCTGAGAGGAGCAGAGTAAAAGTCACCTCTACTAACTCCACTACTTGTCTGCTGAAGAGGAGCAGAGTAAAAGTCCCCTCTACTAACTCCACTATTGTCTGCTGAAGAGGAGCAGAGTAAAGTCCCCTACTAACTCCACTATTGTCTGCTGAAGAGGAGCAGAGTAAAAGTCCCCCCTACTAACTCCACTATTGTCTGCTGAAGAGGAGCAGAGTAAAAGTCCCCTCTACTAACTCCACTATTGTCTGCTGAAGAGGAGCAGAGTAAAAGTCCCCTCTACTAACTCCACTATTGTCTGCTGAAGAGGAGCAGAGTAAAAGTCCCTCTACTAACTCCACTACTGTCTGCTGAAGAGGAGCAGAGTAAAAGTCCCCTCTACTAACTCCACTATTGTCTGCTGAAGAGGAGCAGAGTAAAAGTCCCCCCTACTAACTCCACTATTGTCTGCTGAAGAGGAGCAGAGTAAAAGTCCCCTACTAACTCCACTATTGTCTGCTGAAGAGGAGCAGAGTAAAAGTCCCCTACTAACTCCACTACTGTCTGCTGAAGAGGAGCAGAGTAAAAGTCCCCTCTACTAACTCCACTATTGTCTGCTGAAGAGGAGCAGAGTAAAAGTCCCCTACTAACTCCACTACTGTCTGCTGAAGAGGAGCAGAGTAAAAGTCCCCTCTACTAACTCCACTATTGTCTGCTGAAGAGGAGCAGAGTAAAAGTCCCCTCTACTAACTCCACTATTGTCTGCTGAAGAGGAGCAGAGTAAAAGTCCCCTCTACTAACTCCACTATTGTCTGCTGAAGAGGAGCAGAGTAAAAGTCCCCTCTACTAACTCCACTACTGTCTGCTGAAGAGGAGCAGAGTAAAAGTCCCCTCTACTAACTCCACTACTGTCTGCTGAAGAGGAGCAGAGTAAAAGTCCCCTCTACTAACTCCACTACTGTCTGCTGAAGAGGAGCAGAGTAAAAGTCACCTCTACTAACTCCACTACTGTCTGCTGAAGAGGAGCAGAGTAAAAGTCCCCTCTAGTAACTCCACTATTGTCTGCTGAAGAGGAGCAGAGTAAGAGTCCCCTCTACTAACTCCACTATTGTCTGCTGAAGAGGAGCAGAGTAAAAGTCCCCTACTAACTCCACTACTGTCTGCTGAAGAGGAGCAGAGTAAAAGTCCCCTCTACTAACTCCACTATTGTCTGCTGAAGAGGAGCAGAGTAAAAGTCCCCTACTAACTCCACTACTGTCTGCTGAAGAGGAGCAGAGTAAAAGTCCCCTCTACTAACTCCACTATTGTCTGCTGAAGAGGAGCAGAGTAAAAGTCCCCTCTACTAACTCCACTACTGTCTGCTGAAGAGGAGCAGAGTAAAAGTCCCCTCTACTAACTCCACTACTGTCTGCTGAAGAGGAGCAGAGTAAAAGTCCCCTCTACTAACTCCACTATTGTCTGCTGAAGAGGAGCAGAGTAAAAGTCCCCTCTACTAACTCCACTACTGTCTGCTGAAGAGGAGCAGAGTAAAAGTCCCCTCTACTAACTCCACTATTGTCTGCTGAAGAGGAGCAGAGTAAAAGTCCCCTCTACTAACTCCACTATTGTCTGCTGAAGAGGAGCAGAGTAAAAGTCCCCTACTAACTCCACTACTGTCTGCTGAAGAGGAGCAGAGTAAAAGTCCCCTCTACTAACTCCACTACTGTCTGCTGAAGAGGAGCAGAGTAAAAGTCCCCTCTACTAACTCCACTACTGTCTGCTGAAGAGGAGCAGAGTAAAAGTCCCCTACTAACTCCACTATTGTCTGCTGAAGAGGAGCAGAGTAAAAGTCCCCTCTACTAACTCCACTACTGTCTGCTGAAGAGGAGCAGAGTAAAAGTCCCCTCTACTAACTCCACTATTGTCTGCTGAAGAGGAGCAGAGTAAAATTCCCCTCTACTAACTCCACTATTGTCTGCTGAAGAGGAGCAGAGTAAAAGTCCCCTCTACTAACTCCACTACTGTCTGCTGAAGAGGAGCAGAGTAAAAGTCCCCTACTAACTCCACTACTGTCTGCTGAAGAGGAGCAGAGTAAAAGTCCCCTCTACTAACTCCACTATTGTCTGCTGAAGAGGAGCAGAGTAAAAGTCCCCTCTACTAACTCCACTATTGTCTGCTGAAGAGGAGCAGAGTAAAAGTCCCTCTACTAACTCCACTATTGTCTGCTGAAGAGGAGCAGAGTAAAAGTCCCCTCTACTAACTCCACTACTGTCTGCTGAAGAGGAGCAGAGTAAAAGTCCCCTCTACTAACTCCACTACTGTCTGCTGAAGAGGAGCAGAGTAAAAGTCCCCTCTACTAACTCCACTACTGTCTGCTGAAGAGGAGCAGAGTAAAAGTCCCCTCTACTAACTCCACTACTGTCTGCTGAAGAGGAGCAGAGTAAAAGTCCCCTCTACTAACTCCACTACTGTCTGCTGAAGAGGAGCAGAGTAAAAGTCCCCTCTACTAACTCCACTATTGTCTGCTGAAGAGGAGCAGAGTAAAAGTCCCCTCTACTAACTCCACTATTGTCTGCTGAAGAGGAGCAGAGTAAAAGTCCCCTCTACTAACTCCACTATTGTCTGCTGAAGAGGAGCAGAGTAAAAGTCCCCTCTACTAACTCCACTACTGTCTGCTGAAGAGGAGCAGAGTAAAAGTCCCCTCTACTAACTCCACTATTGTCTGCTGAAGAGGAGCAGAGTAAAAGTCCCCTCTACTAACTCCACTACTGTCTGCTGAAGAGGAGCAGAGTAAAAGTCCCCTCTACTAACTCCACTATTGTCTGCTGAAGAGGAGCAGAGTAAAAGTCCCCTCTACTAACTCCACTACTGTCTGCTGAAGAGGAGCAGAGTAAAAGTCCCCTCTACTAACTCCACTATTGTCTGCTGAAGAGGAGCAGAGTAAAAGTCCCCTCTACTAACTCCACTACTGTCTGCTGAAGAGGAGCAGAGTAAAAGTCCCCTCTACTAACTCCACTATTGTCTGTTAAAGAGGAGCAGAGTAAAAGTCCCCTCTACTAACTCCACTACTGTCTGCTGAAGAGGAGCAGAGTAAAAGTCCCCTCTACTAACTCCACTATTGTCTGCTGAAGAGGAGCAGAGTAAAAGTCCCCTACTAACTCCACTACTGTCTGCTGAAGAGGAGCAGAGTAAAAGTCCCCTCTACTAACTCCACTATTGTCTGCTGAAGAGGAGCAGAGTAAAAGTCCCCTACTAACTCCACTACTGTCTGCTGAAGAGGAGCAGAGTAAAAGTCCCCTCTACTAACTCCACTATTGTCTGCTGAAGAGGAGCAGAGTAAAAGTCCCCTACTAACTCCACTACTGTCTGCTGAAGAGGAGCAGAGTAAAAGTCCCCTCTACTAACTCCACTATTGTCTGCTGAAGAGGAGCAGAGTAAAAGTCCCCTCTACTAACTCCACTACTGTCTGCTGAAGAGGAGCAGAGTAAAAGTCCCCTCTACTAACTCCACTATTGTCTGCTGAAGAGGAGCAGAGTAAAAGTCCCCTCTACTAACTCCACTATTGTCTGCTGAAGAGGAGCAGAGTAACAGTCCCCTACTAACTCCACTACTGTCTGCTGAAGAGGAGCAGAGTAAAAGTCCCCTCTACTAACTCCACTATTGTCTGCTGAAGAGGAGCAGAGTAAAAGTCCCCTCTACTAACTCCACTATTGTCTGCTGAAGAGGAGCAGAGTAAAAGTCCCCTCTACTAACTCCACTATTGTCTGCTGAAGAGGAGCAGAGTAAAAGTCCCCTCTACTAACTCCACTACTGTCTGCTGAAGAGAAGCAGAGTAAAAGTCCCCTACTAACTCCACTATTGTCTGCTGAAGAGGAGCAGAGTAAAAGTCCCCTACTAACTCCACTACTGTCTGCTGAAGAGGAGCAGAGTAAAAGTCCCCTCTACTAACTCCACTATTGTCTGCTGAAGAGGAGCAGAGTAAAATTCCCCTCTACTAACTCCACTATTGTCTGCTGAAGAGGAGCAGAGTAAAAGTCCCCTCTACTAACTCCACTACTGTCTGCTGAAGAGGAGCAGAGTAAAAGTCCCCTACTAACTCCACTACTGTCTGCTGAAGAGGAGCAGAGTAAAAGTCCCCTCTACTAACTCCACTATTGTCTGCTGAAGAGGAGCAGAGTAAAAGTCCCCTCTACTAACTCCACTATTGTCTGCTGAAGAGGAGCAGAGTAAAAGTCCCCTCTACTAACTCCACTATTGTCTGCTGAAGAGGAGCAGAGTAAAAGTCCCCTCTACTAACTCCACTACTGTCTGCTGAAGAGGAGCAGAGTAAAAGTCCCCTCTACTAACTCCACTACTGTCTGCTGAAGAGGAGCAGAGTAAAAGTCCCCTCTACTAACTCCACTACTGTCTGCTGAAGAGGAGCAGAGTAAAAGTCACCTCTACTAACTCCACTACTGTCTGCTGAAGAGGAGCAGAGTAAAAGTCCCCTCTACTAACTCCACTATTGTCTGCTGAAGAGGAGCAGAGTAAAAGTCCCCTCTACTAACTCCACTATTGTCTGCTGAAGAGGAGCAGAGTAAAAGTCCCCTCTACTGTCTGCTGAAGAGGAGCAGAGTAAAAGTCCCCTCTACTAACTCCACTACTGTCTGCTGAAGAGGAGCAGAGTAAAAGTCCCCTCTACTAACTGCACTATTGTCTGCTGAAGAGGAGCAGAGTAAAAGTCCCCTCTACTAACTCCACTATTGTCTGCTGAAGAGGAGCAGAGTAAAAGTCCCCTCTACTAACTCCACTATTGTCTGCTGAAGAGGAGCAGAGTAAAAGTCCCCTACTAACTCCACTACTGTCTGCTGAAGAGGAGCAGAGTAAAAGTCCCCTCTACTAACTCCACTATTGTCTGCTGAAGAGGAGCAGAGTAAAAGTCCCCTCTACTAACTCCACTACTGTCTGCTGAAGAGGAGCAGAGTAAAAGTCCCCTCTACTAACTCCACTATTGTCTGCTGAAGAGGAGCAGAGTAAAAGTCCCCTACTAACTCCACTACTGTCTGCTGAAGAGGAGCAGAGTAAAAGTCCCCTCTACTAACTCCACTATTGTCTGTTAAAGAGGAGCAGAGTAAAAGTCCCCTCTACTAACTCCACTACTGTCTGCTGAAGAGGAGCAGAGTAAAAGTCCCCTCTACTAACTCCACTATTGTCTGCTGAAGAGGAGCAGAGTAAAAGTCCCCTACTAACTCCACTACTGTCTGCTGAAGAGGAGCAGAGTAAAAGTCCCCTCTACTAACTCCACTATTGTCTGCTGAAGAGGAGCAGAGTAAAAGTCCCCTACTAACTCCACTACTGTCTGCTGAAGAGGAGCAGAGTAAAAGTCCCCTCTACTAACTCCACTATTGTCTGCTGAAGAGGAGCAGAGTAAAAGTCCCCTACTAACTCCACTACTGTCTGCTGAAGAGGAGCAGAGTAAAAGTCCCCTCTACTAACTCCACTATTGTCTGCTGAAGAGGAGCAGAGTAAAAGTCCCCTCTACTAACTCCACTACTGTCTGCTGAAGAGGAGCAGAGTAAAAGTCCCCTCTACTAACTCCACTATTGTCTGCTGAAGAGGAGCAGAGTAAAAGTCCCCTCTACTAACTCCACTATTGTCTGCTGAAGAGGAGCAGAGTAACAGTCCCCTACTAACTCCACTACTGTCTGCTGAAGAGGAGCAGAGTAAAAGTCCCCTCTACTAACTCCACTATTGTCTGCTGAAGAGGAGCAGAGTAAAAGTCCCCTCTACTAACTCCACTATTGTCTGCTGAAGAGGAGCAGAGTAAAAGTCCCCTCTACTAACTCCACTATTGTCTGCTGAAGAGGAGCAGAGTAAAAGTCCCCTCTACTAACTCCACTACTGTCTGCTGAAGAGGAGCAGAGTAAAAGTCCCCTCTACTAACTCCACTACTGTCTGCTGAAGAGGAGCAGAGTAAAAGTCACCTCTACTAACTCCACTACTGTCTGCTGAAGAGGAGCAGAGTAAAAGTCCCCTCTACTAACTCCACCATTGTCTGCTGAAGAGGAGCAGAGTAAAAGTCCCCTCTACTAACTCCACTACTGTCTGCTGAAGAGGAGCAGAGTAAAAGTCCCCTCTACTAACTCCACTATTGTCTGCTGAAGAGGAGCAGAGTAAAAGTCCCCTACTAACTCCACTACTCCTCAACCCTGCTGTTGTCTGCCTTGGGGCACACAGAGGGAGCCGCCACTGCCAATGTTTACACAGTGATGTAGAGAGAGGTGGGAGGATGAGGAAAGAGGGGAGCATCTTCACAGGGACAAGATACTCCGGGGGGATGAAACGATTTCAGAAGTGTGTGTAACGAGAGAGAGGGCAAGTGTGTGTGTGTGTGTGTGTGTGTGTGTGTGTGTGTGTGTGTGTGTGTGTGTGTGTGTGTGTGTGTGTGTGTGTGCACGCTGTGTGTCTATATCAGATGGATGTGTGTGTGTGTGTGTGTGTGTGTGTATATCAGATGGATGTGTCTGTGTGTGACAGTATGTTCATGTAAGAGATTCTGAGTGTGTGCAGGCCAAGTATTCTAGTGTGTGTTTGCCTGGTTGTGTATGTGTGTGTTTTGTTTGTGTTTGTTCCAGTGTGTGTTGCACGGGGGTGATTAAAGAGGATTGGGTCTAGTCCTGGGGGTCTCTGGGGGACTCTCTGCTCTCTCTCTCTCAGCAGGCTGCCAACAGCAGCACTTTTAATAAGAGACTTGTTTAATCCCTGTGTGCCCCCCCTTCCCTTTCCATTCCCTTCTTTCCCACCTACCAACCTTGAAAATCTCCTTTCCATTGTGTGTTTGTGTGTGTGTTTGTGTCCTTCTTCCAGTGAGTGTGTCCTCCCACAGCCTCTGTTCAGATCAACACACTCCACACACACTAACAGCAGGAGTCTGTCTTCTCCCCTTTGACTAATACTATTTACACTAGAGCAGTAGACACAGACAGAGCAGTAGACACAGACAGAGCAGTAGACACAGACAGAGCAGTAGACACAGACAGAGCAGTAGACACAGACAGAGCAGTAGACACAGGCAGAGCAGTAGACACAGACAGAGCAGTAGACACAGGCAGAGCAGTAGACACAGGCAGAGCAGTAGACACAGGCAGAGCAGTAGACACAGGCAGAGCAGTAGACACAGGCAGAGCAGTAGACACAGGCAGAGCAGTAGACACAGACAGAGCAGTAGACACAGGCAGAGCAGTAGACACAGGCAGAGCAGTAGACACAGGCACAGGCAGAGCAGTAGACACAGACAGAGCAGTAGACACAGACAGAGCAGTAGACACAGCCAGAGCAGTAGACACAGCCAGAGCAGTAGACACAGACAGAGCAGTAGACACAGACAGAGCAGTAGACACAGACAGAGCAGTAGACACAGACAGTATATTATAGGGACTAATGTTATCCACAGGGCTCTTTATTATCAGAGTTCAGCTCTATGTATGGAAATAAGCTTCCTCTCCATCTATGCTTTGTAAAAACAATTTGGGTTATATTAATGTGTATTATCTCCTTGTGAACCAGCATGGCACTGCTTGAACAAGACAGCTATGAGAACAATATAAATATGCAAACATACAGGACTTTAATGTTGGGCAGAAACAACGACAGTTCAATCTGTTGTTGCAGAAATCCAAGGATAGTTGTGGATCATGTACACCGATGCATCTTCATGAACCCTTCCCAACAGCGCTATAGCAACACGCTTTACAACAACTACAAGTCTCCAGTCAGCTATCTAACATTTTACATTCACAGTACGCTAACATTTTAACCCTCCACTAACTCTGCTATCTAACATTTTAACTGAGCTTTAACCTTTACATTTTGCCTGTAATTTAACGTATCATTCCCAGCATGCAGCGTTTTCAGTATGCCTCAGCCTTTTATTTTTCTCATCCTCCTTCTGCAACATCAATTAACCCCCATTTTCCACGCACATAGAGCCAATAGGACAGGCTGACCTTTCCCGGAGAAATTGAAATGTGCTTTACATTTATCAACTTAATTAGGTTCACAAGCTGCCGCACGCTACCCTTGATTACACTGTAATTCAATAAGAAAAACATTATTTCAAATGCAAATAGAGGAAAATAATAAAAAGCCCTTCTGCTGGGACTTGCCATTTTCAGTTAGGGACATTTCAAAAGAAAATGTATGACAATGGAGCAACTATGAGGACACTGGTGATGGTAGCGGCCATTTTGGCCCGCTGTCAGGTTCGGTTTCAAGGTAAAAGACACATAGACGCGTGCTTCTGCTGTCATGTCATACTAACTTCACCCTGTCGCTCACAGAGATACCACAGCCCGGGAAGCAGATCGGGAAATTTAAGTGAAGCCATGGCTGTTGTTAACGCTAGTCTCTTCCACTTCAAACACGTGCTTCTCTCCCATCGATCCGTAATACTCACATAACTATAGGTTTCCTTGTAAGATGTGTTGTAGGTTCAAATTCAGCTGTTTAACTGCTGCTTCAATAATGTGATGGCGTCAGAATAAGCCTAAAGAAGACGTCATCACCACCACCCTGTGTGCCCACACACACACCTTGGAGGAGGAAGTGTCACACTCCTGGCAGATCCAGCCGTATCCTGTCTGCTTGGGAGACTTCTTCAGGGGAGGGTCCAGACAGCCAAAGTGGTAGCACAGACAACACTCATCACACCTACAGGAGAGAGAAGAGGTGGGGCAGGTGTCACATACAGTGGAACACGAACACACACACACACACACACACACACACACACACACACACACACACACACACACACACACACACACACACACACACACACACACACACACACACACACACACACACACACACACACACACACACAAAACCATCCTGTGGCGGACTGCACTAGCATCGAATAGTTCACGCGATATGCAACTTTTCAGGGAAGTCAGGAACCAATACATGCAGTCAGTCAGGAAAGCAAAGGCCAGCTTTTTCAAACAGAAATTTGCATCCTGTAGCTCTAACTCCAAAAAGTTTTGGGACACTGTAAAGTCCATGGAGAATAAGAGCACCTCCTCCCAGCTGCCCACTGCACTGAGGCTAGGTAACACTGTCACCACCGATAAATCCACGAAAATCGAGAATTTCAATAAGCCTTTCTCCACGGCTGGCCATGCTTTCCTCCTGGCTATCCCAACCCCGGCCAACAGCTCCGCACCCCCGCAGCTACTTGCCCAAGCCTCCCCCATTTCTCCTTCACCCAAATCCAGATAGCTGATGTTCTGAAAGAGCTGCAAAACTTGGACACGTACAAATCAGCTGGGCTTGAAAACCTGGACCCTCTCTTTCAAAAATTATCCGCTGCCATTGTTGCAACCCTTATTACCAGTCTGTTCAACCTCTTTCATATCGTCCGAGATCCCTAAAGACTGGAAAGCTGCCATGGTCATCCCCCTCTTCAAAGGGGTGACACTCTAGACCCAAACTTCCTATTTCACAACAAAGCCTCCTTCACTCATGCCACCAAACATACTCTCGTAAAAAACTGACTATCCTACCGATCCTCGACCTTGGCGATGTCATTTACAAAATAGCCTCCAATACTCTACTCAGCAAACTGGATGCAGTCTATCACAGTGCCATCCGTTTTGTCACCAAAGCCCCATATACCACCCACCACTGCAACCTGTATGCTCTAGTCGCCAGACCCACTGGCTCCAGGTCATCTATAAGTCTATGCTAGGTAAAGCTCCGCCTTATCTCAGCTCACTGGTCACGATAAAAACACCCACCCGTAGTACGCACTCCAGCAGGTATATCTCACTGGTCATCCCCAAAGCCAACACCTCCTTTGGCCGCCTTTCCTTCCAGTTCTCTGCTGCCAATGACTGAAACGAATTGCAAAAATCGCTGAAGCTGGAGACTTATAGTTCCCTCACTTACTTTAAACATCAGCTATCTGAGCAGCTAACCGATCGCTGCAGCTGTACATAGCCCATCTGTAAATAGCCCATCCAATCTACCTACCTCATCCCCATATTGTTTTATTTACTTTTCTGCTCTTTTGCACACCAGTATTTCTACTTGCACATCATCATCTGCACATCTATCACTCCAGTGTTAATTTGCTAAATTGTAATTACTTCGCTACTATGGCCTTACCTCCTCACGCCATTTGCACACACTGTAAATAGACTTTCTTTTTTCTCTATTGTGTTATTGACTGTAGGTTTGTTTATCCCATGTGTAACTCTGTTGTTGTTTGTGTCACACTGCTTTGCTTTATTCTTGGCCAGGTCGCAGTTGTAAATGAGAACTTGTTCTCAACTAGCCTACCTGGTTAAATAAAGGTGATTTTTTTTTTTTTTTTTAAATAGCAATGAGTTAAGGTCAGTGTCAGAACTGGTAATTAACAATAAACTGGTCTTAAATACCTCTAAAACCAAAAGCATTGCATTTGGTTCAAAGCATTCTCGTAGACCTAAACCTCTACTGGAGATGTATGTAAAGGGTGTGACTATTGAACAAGTTGAAGCAGCTGAACTCCCAGGAGGAACATTGGATGGTCAGTTGTCCTGGTCAAGTCATATTGACAAAACTGTTGTGAAGATAGGGAAGGGCATGTCTGCTTTGTTTTTGACACAAGAATCAACTGTACTAGATATTCAGGCTCTGATCGTTTCCCATCTTGTTTACTGTCTGGTGATATAGTCAGGTGTAGTAAAGAAAGACCTAGCAAAGCTGCAGCTGACTCAAAACAAAGCAGCATGCCTTTAACCGCACAGACAGTACTAACATCAACAACATGCATCATAGTCTTTCATGGTTGAGGAGAAATTGTCTACTTCTCTTCTAAAGAAACATTTGTGTGTTGAAAATGCCTAACCACTTGTATAATCTATTTGCATACACTTCAAACAGACAAACACACCCCGCCAGACAGGCCACTATGGGTTTCTTCACTGTACCCAAACCAAAAACAGATGTAATGTGTCGCTCAGATCTGTACAGAGCCATGTCATCATGGAATGCTCTGCCACCAGAGGTTACAAAGGCAAAAAGCAAGGTCAGCAAAAAACAAGATCTTCAAGGTCCTCAAGATCTACTTTAATGTAGATATGAATAGTGTGTATAGTATTTATATTTTTCTCTTTGTTTCCAATATATAACTCATATTTGAATTGAATGTAATATCTTATGTTGTTCTTGTCTATAACTGTTCTGTACTTTGTCATGTATTTGTACGTTTTGTGTGGACCCCAGGAAGAGTAGCTGCTGCATGTGCAGTAGCTAATGGGGATCCTGATAAACTAAACACACAGTCTAACAATGACAGATCATGACAGGGCAGGTAGTTGTCAGGGATTAGATGATTATGAAATCAAACCACACTGTTACTACACCTTCCCTTGACCTTACACACGTGTCATACTATGAGCATAGCTTTTTGTATAGTTTGGCTAGCCAGACAGCTTTATCATGACAGGGCAGGTAGTTGTCAGGGATTAGATGATTATGAAATCAAACCACACTGTTACTACACCTTCCCTTGACCTTACACACGTGTCATACTATGAGCATAGCTTTTTGTATAGTTTGGCTAGCCAGACAGCTTTATCATTACACACGCCAGTTAACCTTCCTACCATGGTGTCCTTGGGTCAGGCAACGGGGTTTTGCAACCTTACAGTACAGGCAGTAAAAAATGTAATATGAATATCGAATATCACACACATCAATATGGTTTTGTGTGTGTGTGGTGTGTGCAGGAGCGTGCGTGTGCGCGGGTGTGTACCTGAGGGAGTTTTTCTGTGTTGGAAACAGAATGAGACTACTAAAACTCAATTTAGCATTCATGAGATTCCATTGGTTGAGCCTGAATGCCCTTCAGTCCATCCATCCTTCTCTCCCTCCTCACCTTCCAGTCCATGATCAACTAATTATGTCCTAATCAACGTGGGAGATTCAGATCGTTCAATGAAAATCTGAACAACCAGATACCAGCCCAGGGAGATCAATCTGTTCATTCGCTCTTTTCATCTCTATTACGGGAGGGGAAGAGGAGAGGAGGAGGGGGGGGGGGGAGGAGAGGAGGGGGGGAGAGGGACATGGGGAAGGTGAACCACATAGGATGCAGATCGATTTCTGTGCAAATGTCTCATGGATATCTATGCATGATTTAGGCTACCTGAAAGTCCAATAGACATGACTGTACTTGTCTAGGATAGAGAGACTAACACAACAACATATGGAAACATAGCCAGACGTGTATTTAAGTCCCAGTGAAGTTGTGATGACAACTGGTGAAGTTCCGGAGGGTTGAACCCAGCACCTCCTGTCAGAGGAGCCCTTTTCACAGCAACAACTACCAGGAACCGCTATTCTAATTAAAGAACCTATTATGAATAAAGGCCTTAGTCTACTTCACAGACTAATGAGGAAGTAACCCAACCATATGAACATCTCCCCTTGACCCCGTCACACAGGACTGTAGGTGACTGTTGTAAGTGTTGTTATCACAACACATATCGCCACAGCACAGCCACTGTGTTTCTTGAACACATACAGTGGCCTATCTATTCCAGACAGGCAAGGCTATTTCCATTCCCACTATTCCCACAGGATCAACCACCACTGGGGATCGTTCTAAAGCCTCCCAGCATAATCTATCTGTTCCCATTCTCTGTCAATATACTGAGCAGGGGTTTATTGTAAAATCTATGGGTGTTCAGTCACTGCTCCTACAAAGTAATTCTGCTTCATGTAGTCGAACCAGAAGGAAATAGAGAAGGCAACGGTCCCATGTTGATGTGAATATCTGAATGTACACAGTATGACAAAAAACGCTACTGCCAATAACGCAAAGAAGCAACGTCTGTTGAAAGACTGCATGCTGTAGTGTGCAAAAAGCAAGTATTGATTAATAAAGTCTACCAACTGTCCTGTGTGGGAAGTCATAGTACAACCAATAAGATACTAGTGCAGCAGCCATACCATGAACGCTGATAACTAAAAGGTAAGGCATCTAAAATCCCTGTGCCTTCACTGATACAGACAGAAAATAAAAAATACATTACGACTAGAAGATAAAATGTAAAACCTCCAACTCCAACACCGCTTCCCGGAAAGCGTAGCCAGAGGACGTCTTTTTGCTACCATGGTGTTCACCTCAAGTAAAATAGGTTATCTATCTTTCATAACCCTGAGGTATTAAACATTAAAACAACTGTGTCCATATATCAATGTGAATTCATTCCATGGCAGGCACATATTTTACATACTACAGTAGTTGTGTCTGTATTCGTCTATTGCCTCTCCTCTGTCCCTATCTCCTCCATATATTCACTGTGACAGGGCAATGTAGAAACGTGTTGCCGTCGGCAGCAGACTGTCAGCTCAGAACAGCCTCTCTTACATGATCTGCAGTTAAAGGATACACCATCAGAAGAAACCGGTAACCACTGTTTTGTTCACATCCTATTAAACCTATTCAAATCGGTAGTGGAATAGCTAATTGGTGTTAAAGTCCGTTCAGTTCATCATCCTCTTTAACTAATGAAGTGTAAATCATTTAGTTTAGGGTCTGGAATTAAGTACATTAACATCATATGAGAGAGTGTGACTGGTGATTGGGAATAGGGAATATGCAGTAGGGGAGGTTTTAGGGTTGAGAATGGGGTGTGGATGACATGTCTTCTATTTGCACATCAAGAGCTGGTTTCCTGGACTTATTCCATGTTTTTAGTCCAGGACCAAGCATATTATGTGTCAGCCCCTAAACCTGTTAGATTGACTAAAATCAGAGTAACAATTTAATTCATAGATAATTGGTATCTTACTAAGTCAGTGTTTCCCAACCCTGGTCCTCCAGTACCCCCAACATTACACATTTTTGTTGTAGCCCTGGACAAAAACAACTGATTGAGGGCTTGATGATTAGTTGACGAGATGAATCAGGTTAGCGTGTCCAGGGTTACAATAAAAACGGTGTACTTTTGAGGGTACTGGAGGACCACGGTTGGGAAACACCGTACTAAGTTGTAGAAGCAGAGACAAACAGCTGGTGCACATCAGCAGGGAACCTGCAGAGGCAGGTGGTCCACACACACACGGACACAGAGACACACACCACACCACACCCACACTAGATGGGCTGAGCAGGCATATCTGTCTAGGAAACAAGGGGGAATTTAAAGCACCCTCTGGCCTCATCAGTGAAAAGAAGACAAATGACCACAAGTGTGTCTGCGGCGCTAATAAGTTATCCTCCTATTGTGGCACACAATCACCAATTGATTAACCATGAATCTCCTCTACAGGGCCAAGAGAGGAGGGGGTAGACTCCTCTGCCGGAGACATGCACACACACGCACGTGCACACACACACAAAAAACACACTTGAAACACCTACCAAAACTTTTATTAGGCGAGTGTGTGTGTGTTTATTTGTGTGTGTGTGCACACGACACTTAGCCCTGTTTACTTATTTTAATTACTTGACCTTAAAACCTCTTAAATGTAACATCCCCATATTTGGGGACCTTATTTGATATTTTACATTTCAATTCAGTCTGGTATGAGAACGGTAGTCCCTATCTACAAAAGCAGGGTGTGTACGGAAAGCTGAGTATTCTGGCTTTTGATCTGTGCCTTCTTTGGTGTGACTTACTACCATATATGGGCATGCAAATGTATACGGTCAGGCCGAGCCCATGACCTCATTTCAAGATGGCTGCTACCTACATTCTGATTATTTTGTTTATGCTTCACAACGCTAAACATGAAATACGTCTAGACACACCAAAAGCCGGGACTCCACAGATCATGAGGATGTCTTATTTGTCTGCCTGTGACCTACCGTTATTGACCACCAGCCCTGAGAGTCAACATTTTTATTTTACACAACGTTTTCACCAAACAGCAAACATCTTACAAGGTAAGCTTCAATTCGGTCTGTGTTTGAGCTATAGCTACATGGAGGATATTAAATTAATCCTTAGGTTGGTAAGAACAAATCTAGCCTATTGTCAATGTTATCTGATGATGTATGACTTAATGGCAACATCGAATTGACACCGAGTGACTATATCTTTGCGCACTTGGATATCCCCTGTATGTCCCCCAACACCACAATGTTCGAGAGAGGTTGGTGTTGTAGAAATGTAGCTTTTATAGTGAACAATAACTTTTAGGCACATCAAGTGTGCAAAAACAGTGCAATTACCACATTTGGACAATTTGGAGAGGTTGAAAGGACACTTGAATGTACCCTGGATACCCCATAACACCACCACAATGTTTGAGTGAGGTTGATATGGTAGAAATTGTGTCTTTATACTGAACAAATAGCATTTAGGGATTGCAAATATGTAATAGCACTGTAATTATCTAATTTACAGTCATATGCCACTTTGGAGGGATTCACATATATACATCAATCACATTTTTTCCCTGATATTGTTCACATATTGTGGAAGCCAAATGATGTGTTTCCAACTCTAGGCACCAATAATTCACTTCTAGCTTGTCAATGAAAGACTATTTCAAAATAAATTAATTAAAAACGGTTATTTTGTGTGTGCTTGATCTTGTGTATTCTGAACTATGTAACTCCTATCTATCTTCTGATCATTTCCTCATAATCTCCCAGATGTCTTCTTTCCAAATATACCAAGTTTTGACATGTAATCACACATGAATAACAGTTACTTTTGGGTATGTATATTTAGGCGGAAATCTACATTTTGCCATTACATCTGTTTTAATGAACCTATCGTGTTGTGTATCTCGGTGAGCATCTTTGAATTAAAACACTGCTCATGATGCTGACCCAGCCGCCCGGCTGCTGGTTGATGAGTAGATGATTATTAGTTCATTGAAATTCAAAATGACGAGTCCTGCATTTTGCAATAAGTTCAAGAGGAAGAAACATTTCCTTTCTGTTCTTCTGGATCGCCATCCGTTTTCCACTTCTTTCAATTTCAGTCAGAATTTTTTATCAAATGCATTTATATTTAGGAGTATTTCTTTAACATTGTACAACTGTTAGGAATTTTGTTAATAAATAGTTAAAACAAATTCTAGCTTTAGATAAAACTATAACTAATTGAACTCTGCATGCCTGGTGAAAAGAGATTTGTGTTGTGGGTCATAAAATAAGCAGAAAGGGTCGTTAAACTATGGTTGAACTGACCCAACTTAGCCCTGAGGTGTTTAGATAACTTTTTAGGTTTTCCATTATCTTGAGTTGTCTGCTAAAGTGGTAATCAATTATAGTGAGCCTTCAGGATAAATGATTATATGGTGTTTCATGTGAGTGCCCTGTGAGGTTAGAATGAACTTTTGAACCTGTTTTCTATTTGTCAGGACAATGAGACTTAATTCTGTAATCTATGACGTCATATCTTGTATATAAACCTGTGTTTATGATCAAATGGGAGCTTGCTCCGAGAATAAACACTACTATTATCTAATTTTGATAAGACTGTATCCTGTCTATTTTATGTTAATAAGTATCTTACAAATTCTTATAAATAGACAGATTGAATTTAATTAATGAGTATATTGTAGGAATTATTTAATTCCACTAACAATTGGTCCTTCGAGCCGGATTTCCAAACTTTGCCTCTGTCATCCGAAGATATTAGCCGAAAACCGTGCACGGGCGGGTCTAGACCCGTTATTTAAAGTCCTGGCCTCTGAATTGAGGTTAAAAAACAGGCCGGTATATATATATCTGAGGTCGACAAAGACGGTGACGGAATCAAATCGGCATTGTTTTTCCCAGTCTGCAAGACGAAGGTAAATAGTCTTTATTCTCGAATGTGGGGGGTATGATGTAAGTTATCTTTGATTTTAAATTCTAAACGTGTTTAGCATTTATCAATAATAGTAGCTTCGGATATTCCAAACAGATTGTGGGTTACTTGTATGACCGAAATACAAGATGGATGGATGTAAAGGTCCGAAAAGACCTTGGTAGGTGCATTACCGTAAAAAAAATAATGATGAGCTTGAATAATCCGAGTCTTGCAAACTGTGAGGATTATTGAGGGTGGGGTATAGTACGTGTTGTTAGGACGGTCGTTTTGTACAAATAGGACAGCCATTAATTCAAAAGACATACCTAAATATAAATTCGGTTTGGTGAGAAGGCAGGGTAATCCTAGGCGAACGGAATAACTGAATTTATTAATACTGAAAGAAAGTAATATCCAAAAGGGTGGGAGGGAAACTTAATATAGCGAAGTGAGATTGGATAAATACAACCAGAGTTGACCAGGGAAGTAAGTCCCCTGGCTAATAACTGATAGTTTAAAGTGAGATCTAATGTCCGATCAATAACAACGCTATAGATAAAGTTTCCAGGGAAGAGAATCATATAAATTCATACACATAGATTATAACTAGGTAATGGTAAAACACACACATAGAGAAATAAATAAATAAATAGAAAGACATAGATAGGTGATAATACCATAACTACTAGTAAAGGCAAGGATTTAACAAACATGGGTAGTAAATCCTCCAAAGAGGTCCCGGTATTAACGGGAGACCAGCGTTTTATGGAACTGAAAGATAAAAGGAATTTAGAATTCTGTCCAAATTGGAGTAAGCATTATGGATTTGATGGTAGGCTGAATGTTGAAAAACTAGAATTACTTATCAAACAGATACATAAGAAGTGTGGTGAGGATGAGAAGAAGCAGAATAAACAGGGGTTATACACAGCTAGAGTCTGGCTTTCGGATGCTAGGAAAAGAGTAGAGGGTGATAACAGAAAGAAATCTAAAGAGAGCCAAAATACGCTGCACTCCGCTCCCACAGATGAAAAAGTTAGCCGAATGGAGGGGGGTGGGAGTCAAATACTATGTCCTTCTCTAGTAGACCAGATATACAGAGGTAATACTGTTGATGAGATAGTAGTGGTGAGAATACGGCTGCAGGAGATAACGGTACAACCACCACCCAAAATTGTGGAGTCTGCTGAAGCCGAAGGAGGAATAGTCGGTGTAGAGAAAGAAAATAAGTTGAGAAAAGTGGGAAATGCGAGTCCAAAGAAAAAGAGAAAATGTTTTAATTGTAATGAAATTGGATATTTCGCCCGGGAGTGTAACACTCCCTGCAAACATTGTGACAGGATTGGACACAATCACCGAGATTGTAATTTAACTAAGGGAAAGGTAAGGCGCGACTATCGGGAGAAAAAGAGTTGAGTTCTTGATGGCGGTGCTGGAAGAAATATGTTACATGAGTAAACATAATCTACATTTATTAAAAGGCACGAGATCTGTTTCCTAGTCTATAAATGTTGATTTTATTGTTTGACTGCTAATCTATTAATTTGGCATGGGGGAAATATAGCCGGAATAAGGCTTGTAGCTTTTAAATTAGGGCTATTTTTGTAGTCTCTGTGTTGTCACCAAGAATACAGATAAATGTAAAGTGGGTTTAAATACGGATAATGTTTTTGTTATTTACATGGCTTTGGTGGATCAGTGGTAGAATTCTCGCCTGGAACGCGAGAGTCTCGGGTTCGGTTCCCGGTAAATGCTTTGACTAGAATCAGAGTTTTTGATTCTAATTAAACTATTTGTATGTTTTGCCTAGAAAGTTATAGTTGCTAGTGTTTGTATGAGATATAAACTGAACGTTTTAATAGATTGTATAGGTTAAATTAATAGACTAATTCGTTCCACTTAAAATAATAACGAAGCGAATTTCAATGCAAGAGACAGTTGCCTAAATTAAAGAAATTCTAAACCATAGCGGAGAGATAATGGCGATAGAAAGTGATTACCGAAATGTTTTCATTCTTATAGATTAACTGACATATGTTATAATTTTGGCGCTGCGTGTGTTATTTTTAAAGAAATAGGATACATTTCATAAGTGTGAAGAGCAAAGAGAAGAGGAAGTTATAAAGTTTGGTTTTTAAGCTTACGATAGGGGTAAGGAAAAAAGTGGAAATGAGAGGGGTTATATATATTTTTGCCCATTGGGAAAAAGGAATAGAATATGTAAAGTTGACAGTGATTTAGGTGTGAGTAAGGAAGAGAGTTAGTTGCTGTGTAGGCTACTAATTTTCAGAGTAAGTTGTTAGAGGTTCGTTATGGAATAACGTAAAACTGCATCATTACGTTTGATAAACAATAACGTTATTTAAATTGGTTTGACCGTTGTTCAGGTACACTCTTTTCTGTACTTCTGGCAGTACAATTTTGATTGAGAGATGTTGTAAGTTCTGATTCAACAGATGTGATAAATTAGGTTTGGTTTATCGAACCCGTACTACTGTTGCTGCAGACAGCCAACAATTATTTACAATTCATTGAAAGTCGTTGCGGCTTGGGTCTGGGTTGAGCGCCTGTTGATGACATCACTCACAAGGCACTTTTGTCGCCACGGCAATGATGTTGTGACTGGGGTGTGGCAGAGAAAAGTGTTTGTGTCATTTAGAAGGAAAATGCGTCCATTATGGTTTTGAGTCACTTTTCAGAAGTTGATAAACATTTCCAGATACATTTTTAAAAGTAGCTGTAAATCGTCAGGGTAGTTAGGAAAGATGCTAAAAACTAACAACAGATTCGCTAGGTGGGCATCATTGATTTATGGTGTATATTGGACTATATTTGGCTGTGAGAAAGGGAGATCTGAATGTCTGAATTGTAAAACATAGTGATAATGGATTCTGATGGTTATTGATTCCTGGTTTGATTGTTTAAGTAACACCAGTTAATTTGAGCAGGAAAGTTCATGTAGTCTAACATTATAATCCGTTTCCATTATGTGGAACAATGTCAGGGTATTAATGTTGAAAAGCAACCTCTATAGTAAAAAACAATTGCATATGTTTTGGGAAATTAGCTAGGTTGAATTTGGTTATTTGAGCTTTTCCTCTGATACATAGACATCTGTAACAGGGGCATCAGTTGTTGTTTTTTGAGGAACATGCAGACTGTGTTTTATTTTATTGAGATGTAAACATGAGTCTCTGAGTAATTTTGTCATCTGAACCATTGTAGTAGTGAGTTCTTGTATAGTTTGTTTTTTGCTGATTAAAATGGTTTGTTTATTTGGTTACTGTTTATTGTTTATTTTAGGAGTTGATTTAACTTAATTAAACATTGTATTCTGATGTGTTAAAGTAGGATTCCTTCTTCCGGGACGGATGGAAGTTATCTAAAATATGTAAGTTGAAGGAGCCATGGGAAAATACGTTTACATTTTTATTAAATACCTGGGATTAAATTACTGATTTCTTACACTGAGAAATGTACGACATTTGCGACAGAGGAAAAAAGTAATACGGTTAGATGATAAATATCAGGTTAATTGCATCTAAGGCTAGCATGTTCACTTAAGTAGGCATATACATGGACGTTGTTTAAAACTTATGATTAATGATTTGAGGTAAATTGGAAATTATCATTAGGTTTGGTTAATGGTTCACTTTTGAGTTTCTGAATCGATGTAGCACAGTGAATGCTAGTTAGGCGCTTTGTGTTTTTCCTGGGAGAGTGCGAGTTTTATTGTCTTCTTGAATGTTTAAAGGGACTATTATCTTGGGGAGAAATTGAGTTTGAGATTGAGGAGTGAGATTGAGGCCATAAACGACCAAATTGGAAAGGGCCTGAAAGGTTTTTGTTTTTTCATTAAGGTTTGCAAATATACACACATAAAACATTTGTTAGGACTATTCGTTTTAGTGCAAAGGTATTTTAAAGGGGCATGCTCACATATGGAGTTTTATGAGTTTTTATCTTCTGAGTTTTAATTACACAAGTGAATTTTTTGATTTTAAGGATAAAGGGTTCTTTAAAATGTCTAGGAACATGACTATACAGGGGTGGTATAACCTTTGACCTTTATCATGGCTGTCTCTTGAAGTCTGATCAGCTTCAGGGGAGGGCCATGTAGATAATGCATTTGTGGTCATTTGGGATACTAGTTTTGAGGTAAATTAATTGACTATTATTGATTTGGTATTACAACTGGAAAAATCCCCTTTGTCATCAATAATAAATGAGGGAAGATATGATACATTGAGGTTTGGACAGGAGATATTTTAAGCCAATAGGGCAGGAAAATACATAAGCATTAAAATTATTTATGAGAAGAAATAAGTTTTAGTTCTTAGGAGTGGTAATTTACTGTGGATAAGGTATCCACACTGTAAAACATATATTAATTATTTATGAGACTGAGGTTAAGTTTAACCAATATTATTATTTAATAAAAAACAGTGGACTCCTGGGGGAGAGAGCTTATTAGTAAATAAAGGATTTGATATGGTTACCATTTGTTTTGGCCATTAGAAGAGTTTTATTTAAATAGTATTAAAATTGACAGGGGTATATGACATGTGTGATGATTTGGGATTATTGATAGGTTGATTAAGGTTATGTAAGGATTTTAGAGATTGACACTATAAGACATGTTTTTTTTTTAAATCCATGATTTTAGATAAAGCCAAAACAGTGAGACACTTAGTTAATATTTGGATGGAACACATAGTTGTTATTGACTATTATGAGAAAAAGGCATACAGAGGGGTCCGCCACGCACTGTTGAGATCTTGAAGGTTTGAGAGCAGAGTGGAGAGGGGGGACCAGGACATGAGCAAGGTAGGCTGTGAAATAAGATAGGTGAGAAGAGGGATACGGTTTAAATCAATAAATATATATATATTTAAGAACATATATAAGCAGCACAGATACCTTTTTAAGTAGATAAGTAACTTGACAGAGAATTGGAAAAGGATAGATATGAATGGACGGCCAAGGGAGAATTGGACATGCGGCGAATGAAAGGGGCGTTCCTACATGATAATGTCAGACATAAGGATAATTTAAACTAATTTAACCTAAGTCATTGGTTAGGTTAGACAAGGTTGTTAACTGGCAGAGCCAGGTAACAAAGGGGGGATGGGTAAGTTGTGGTCTAGGATAGGATGTGGCCTATTGGATGATAAACTAATAAAATAAAAAAATCTAGCTAAACAAGCAGATATAGAAATAGAAAGAAGTATTGTTAATTACATGAAAAGGTTGTTTGTTTAACCAAACCTGTATGTCCAAGATTTTATGCACTACAGATGAATTACAGGTGAAGTCACTCAATCCAGTCCCTGAGGCCTGTTGGGGGGACCATACCAAGGACTCCTGGTAACAGCTAGCTGAAAGAGCTACCCGGATTCATATCACACTGCGGGAGGGTAAGACACATTGACACTGTCGAACAAGCACAGTGTCCGAGAGGAGAACTGGAATTAACAGAATTCCGGGGGCCATCTCTCGGATGAAGATTTCCTTTTCCCGTCATTCCATTCCTGTGTTTGTTCATAGAAGTGAAGGTGTGTCTGGCTTCTTGCTGATGATGTTTTCTCTGGGAGAGGGTGGGGCTTTATAGGTGGGCGGTCCATCCTGAGCTGTCTGGTTGTGGGAGCCATATTCCTGATACACCATGAACCCCAAGAAGGCCAGAGGGTAATATTGACCCATAGTTAGAGAGGATTTTGTATTAACCAAGCATAAGAGATCACTTGATCTGGATAAACAGGAAGTGAGAGTGGGATTGGGAAGGAAGTCTCAGTGGAGTTCTATGTAGACCAAAAGGGGCCTCTGACTCCTTGGCAGTTTAGGACTAAGAGCAGCCATTGTGGAAGACATTTATGCAAGTCCCTGTGTAGCTCATGGAAACAGGTTATAGCTCACATCATGAGAGAGGGCTACATAAATCTACATACCCAGTATGGAAGATGGAGAATAGTGAAAGTAAGGGTTTCAGTTGACAACCTAGTGCCATTCCGAGTACGAGAAGTTAGAGCAGATGATAGTCAGCCAGAATACAAGCAGAGCCCCAGACAAAGCAGATACTGACCGTAGAGTTGTCCAGAGCCAAGGCCGATGTGGATGGTTCAGATGAAAGATTTTAAGGAAGTGATTGAGGTGGAAACTGTTATGGGATTCTAACCTATGGTTAGGCATGCCTCAGCAAAACCTCAGTTCATAACCATTTCCTTTCCATTTGATGGAATTGCTACACCCATGAAATGGCCTGTATGATAAAGCGGTTCAAGAGGGCAGGAAGCTGAACTATGACAGTTGCATTGATCTGTGATATGTGTCCCCAGGTGCCGATTACATCCAGATTTTCTCTTTCACAGTGACAGGATTTTATGGATCGCTACATAACACACGGATGGGAAGTAGGGGAAGTCAGTACATGCAATAGGACTGAGAATGTTACAACCGAGAAGACAATGAGGGACCTGACTGGCAGATGAAAAGGTTTAGAGTGTGGAGGTATGAAGCTGTGACCTAACCTGCCTACCAATTGGAATGGTAGTTATGCACTAGTGCAGTTAGGCATGCTCTTTACCCTTACTCAGATCCAATTCAAAGCGAGGAATTAGATCTTAGCAGGATTAGAGTCAAGTATTTTCTAGTGGTCCACTCTCAATAAGAATGTGGACTAGATCAATTATACCAGAGATGTAATGAATGGCTTGGCAGAATAGAATAGAATCGAGATAGATATGTTATTGGCAGAAAAGGGTGGGGTTTGTGTGTTATTCGGGTCGATGTGCTGTACGTTTATCCCAAGTAACACAGCTCCAGATGGATCTGTGACTAAGGCCTTGGAGGTTTAACCACCCTAGCTCACGAGTTGGCAGTGACCTCAGGGGTGGATACTTTTCTGACTAATTGGTTTGACAGTATGTTTGGGAAATGGAAAAATTTCATGATTACTGTGTTATGGGCTACCTTCACCTGTGTGACTGTGTTAGTTTTGTGTGGATGTGGTTTGATTCCGGGTGTGAAAGTTCTCATTTCCAGGATTCTGGAGAAATCGATGACACAACAGATGATGAAGTACGGACCAATTCTAAGCTCTGACAAGTGGAAGGATGAATGTATGGGGCCGGATCTAGTGGAGAACGATTCTGGATCTTTTAATTATGAGGAACCGAGATTGGACGAGACTGTATTTGACGTTTAGAAAATTTAGACGGTTACATGTTTCAATGGATAGACTGTTTCTTTAATGAAGTCTGTAACGAAAATCCTAAATATGGAGTTATGTTTCTGATGTAGGTTAGAACAGTCATTGATGTTGATGGAGTGTAAATACATGTATTGATGTGGTTTTATTCTTGTATAAACATTTATGTTTCTATATGATATTTGATATGTAGCTATGAATTGTTTTGTTATTTAGGGTGGATTGTTAGGAATTTTGTTAATAAATAGTTAAAACAAATTCTAGCTTTAGATAAAACTATAACTAATTGAACTCTGCATGCCTGGTGAAAAGAGATTTGTGTTGTGGGTCATAAAATAAGCAGAAAGGGTCGTTAAACTATGGTTGAACTGACCCAACTTAGCCCTGAGGTGTTTAGATAACTTTTTAGGTTTTCCATTATCTTGAGTTGTCTGCTAAAGTGGTAATCAATTATAGTGAGCCTTCAGGATAAATGATTATATGGTGTTTCATGTGAGTGCCCTGTGAGGTTAGAATGAACTTTTGAACCTGTTTTCTATTTGTCAGGACAATGAGACTTAATTCTGTAATCTATGACGTCATATCTTGTATATAAACCTGTGTTTATGATCAAATGGGAGCTTGCTCCGAGAATAAACACTACTATTATCTAATTTTGATAAGACTGTATCCTGTCTATTTTATGTTAATAAGTATCTTACAAATTCTTATAAATAGACAGATTGAATTTAATTAATGAGTATATTGTAGGAATTATTTAATTCCACTAACAACAACACACAAACATTCTGATATTTTCACAATTTGTACATTATAAAGTGCCTTCAGAAAGTATTCACACCCCTTGACTTTTTCCTCATTTTATTGTGTTAGTGGGATTAAAGTGGATTTGTAATTTTTTTTGTCAACGACTTACACAAAATACTCTAATATCAAAGTGGAAGAAAATTATTTATTTTTATTTTTTATTAATGGAAAATAAAACGGTAATATATCTTGATTAGATAAGTATTCAACCCCCTGAGTCAATACATGTTAGAATCGCCTTTGGCAGTGATTACAGCTGTGAGTCTTTCTGGGTAAGTCTCTAAGAGCTTTGCACTCCTGGATTGTGCAATATTTGCAAATTATTCTTTAAAAAATTCTTCAAGCTCTGTCAAGGTGGTTTTTGATCATTGCTAGACAGATATTTTCAAGTCTTGCCATAGATTTTCAAGCCAAAACTAACTAGGCCACACAGGAACATTCCATGTTGTCTGATAAGCAACTCCAGTGTATATTTGGCTGTGTTTTAGGTAACTGTCTTTCTGAAAGGTGAATGTCTCCTAGTGTCTGTTGGAAAGCAGACTGAACCAAGTTTCCTCTAGGATTTTGACTCTGCTTAGCTTTATTCCTTTTCTTTTTATCCTAAATGAAACTCATACCCATAACATGATGCAGCCACCAATATGCTTGAAAATATGAACAGTAGGACTCAGTGATATGTTGGCTTTGCCGTATTTGCAGTATTACTTTAGTGCCTTATTGCAAAAAGGATGCATGCTTTGGAATATTTGTATTATGTACAGGTTTCCTTATTTTCACTCTGTCATTTATGTTAGTATTGTGGAGTAACTACAATGTTGTTGATCCATCCTCAGTTTTCTCCTATGACAACAGTTAAACTCTAACAGTTCATTTCTTTTGGGGGAATTTTACTCCGCCCTTCTCCCCAATTTCGTGATATCTAATTGGTAGTTACGATCCTGTCTCATCTCTGAAACTCTCCAACGGGCTCGGGAGAGGTGAAGGTCAAGTAATGCGTCCTCCCAAACATGACCCGCCAAGACGTGCTGCTGCTTAACACCTGCTCACTTAACCCGGAAGCCACCCGCACTAATGTGTCGGAGGAAACACTGTCCAACTGACGACTGAAGTCAGCTTGCAAGCACCCGGCCCACCACAAGGAGTCGCTAGAGCACGATGTGACTAGGAAAGCCTCCCTGGCCAAACCCTCCCCTAACCCGGACGACGCTGGGTCAATTGTGTGCCACCCTATGGGACTCCCGGTCACTGCCAGCTGTGACACAGCCTGGGATTGAACCCCAGGCTGTAGTGACCGCTACGCTACTCGGGAGGCAACTCTGTAACTGTTTTAGTCACCATTGGCATTATGGAAATTCCTGAGCGTTTTCCTTGCTCTCCGGTAACTGAGTTAGGAAGGACGCCTGTATCTTTGTAGTGACTGGGTGTATTGATATAAGTGTTATTTTTACCCATCTACCAATTGGTGCCCTTCTTTGTGAGGCATTGGAAAACCTCCCTGGTCTTTGTGGTTGAATCTGTGCTTGAAATTCACTGCTCGACTGAAGGACCTTACAGATAATTGTATGTATGTTGTACAAAGATGGGGTAGTCATTTAAAAATAATTTTAACACTTTTATTGCACTTATGTGACTTGTTAAGCACATGTTTACTCCTGAACTTATTTAGGCTTGCCATAACAAAAGGGTTGAATACTTATTGACAATACATTTTAGCTTTACATTTTTCAGTATTGTACTATCAGTGACACAAAATCTAAATGTCATCCATTTTAAATTCAGACTAACAACAAAATGTGGAAAAAGTCAAGGGGTGTGAATACTTTCTGAAGACAATGACAACAGGTACTGTATGACAATAGTTATCTATGGTGTCCCTCAAGGATCTGTTTTAGGCCCACTACTCCTTCATTGTATATGCTACCACTTGTTTTCCACTTCTTCCTCACTGAGCTTATATACATTATCAGTGGCGCAGGCCACTCCTTGGCTAGCTGGTCTGAGAGTTAGGTGATGCAGTAGCCCCACCATCCTCTTCACGTACTGTGTCCGTCGTACGTGGTCACTCAACCTCTATCAGCGCTGAACACTGCCCTTATAGACCTCGCCACAGCAAGGTCCTTGATGTTATCAAACCAATTTGTCTCCGCTTTAATCATTGGGAAAATGTAGACGCTCGCTCGTACCCCCCTTCTCCATCCCTCCCTCCTCAACTCTCCTCTGGAAGGAGACAGAATCCAATCACTCAAAAGTGCAGTTATTGATTGATGTAATCTTATTGGGCATGAGGTAGGCGATTGATTGGTTTTGTCTGCTACACATGTTGCTCTCGGCGGGCGACTAATATCCCCTTTCATCTGCTGTTTAATCTCTGACAGGAGTTCTTAGTGGCCCTCCTCTCTGCCACATCCTCCCCTGTACCCTCTCTCTCTTTTCCTTTCCCCATTCCCCTCTCTCCATCTCCCTCTCTCCGTCTCCCTCTCAGTGGGATGACAAGCAGGTGGCTTAGCCGTGGTTTGATCTGCTCTCATCACAGGTCTCACAACTTCACATTACATTTCCCCTCTTCAAAGGGTGTGCTCTGGAGTGTGGCCTCTATAGGGGTCCTCCTAGACTTGATCCCTTGTTTCTCCTCCCGAAAGGCAATCACAGCCGATGCCTCACACACAACTCAATGAAATCAAAGGGCATTTTAGAGATTATACAGTTATGAAACAAAGTAAGAAAAAGGATTCACAGGGTTTAAAGTTAGAAGGATGTGTTTAAACCAGAAGGCAGTACATGGGCTAGCGTGAAGATGTAGCCTAGATCAATGTTCATTTCAATAAATCATCAGTTTTTTACCATAGATACATTGGGAGGGAGTCAGATCCGATTGATTCCCGAGGTACTTAAGCCAAGTGAGTTATAATTGGATATTAAAAGGAATCAGAGCAATTAGAGTTGTTTAATCACAATGAGATCAGCATGAAACTGATGGCAACTTTTCATCAGTACTACTGCTTTGAGCATCTGCAAACCCTAACTCAATTGAGGTAAGACCATTGGATTAGACAACAAGGTTGGAGCTGGGATCCAAAATGTAAGTATTTAATCTACAGTATATGTAAATGTACACACATACATGGTCATAAGAAGATTTGAGAAAAAAAGAATACACTTACAGAACATACATGCAGAGGTTCTGCTCTGGGGAGAGTGATACTAGTGGTTTGATACTAGTGGTTGTGGTACAGCTGCTGGACAACCAAAGTGCAACATAACATGTGCTGTAGTGTAAATCAGATAGATGAAAAACACTTCAATGAGTCAAGTCAAGAAAATTTCTACATGCTTGTTAGTGGTGAATAAATGTTGTTTACTTGCTTGGGGATTAATCCTCATGCGGTACTTTGATTAGCCTCTTTGTAGATGAACTAAGTGGAAAACAACGCGGCGTCGGTTGGCCTTGAATAACACACTGCAAGATGATCATCATCAACACATTGTCATCATCACAACCATCACCATTGTCAAACACATTGACAAAGTCATTCTTTGATTAAAAGAATGTCAAACAGGCAACAAATAACCCCATGAACACATCAAATCCGGGCCGGGGATCCTTCGATATGGGATTTCTTTACAACGTCTTTGTTGCACCACATGCAAAGAGAAAGAGTCGTCCATTTATGGAACAGCCGAGGCCCAGGACTCCCAACTCTCTCTTCTTCCCGGGCCAGCACAGGCCTTGCGGTGTGGCGCCTTGGGAGTGTCCGAAACAACGGTGGTGAATTTATCACACAAGGGCAGTGCAATTACATGGAGGGTGTTCACGTGACGGGAGATCAATACGCCACAAAGCACTCAGCCATTGACTCCCGCATCCCGCCCCGTGACAAAGTAGTTCTGTGAATTTTCTCTATAGAAATGGTGGGAGCGGATTATGGGAATTCTCCTATAGCCTCCCACTTTTTGATTTAGTGTCGGGCGGTAGAACGGTACTGAGACATTATTAAAGAGGCATTGTTTTACAAGGTGGGCAAGAGGAGGTAATGAATGGGGAGAGACAGAGAATGAGAGAGACCATTGCAAGGCATTTACAAGCTCATTAGGACAACTCACTCACTAGAACATAGGATACTGTAGCATAGTACTAGAACATAGGATACTATAGCATAGTACTAGAACATATGATACTCTAGCATAGTACAGGAACTTATGATACTATAGCATAGTACTAGAACATAGGATACTGTAGCATAGTACAGGAACATAGGATACTATAGCATAGTACTAGAACATAGGATACTGTAGCATAGTACAAGAACATATGATACTATAGCATAGTACAGGAACATAGGATACTATAGCATAGTACTAGAACATAGGATACTGTAGCATAGTACTAGAACATAGGATACTATAGCATAGTACTAGAACATAGGATACTGTGGCATAGTACAGGAACATAGGATACTATGGCATAGTACTAGAACATAGGATACTATAGCATAGTACTAGAACATAGGATACTATAGCATAGTACTAGAACATAGGATACTGTGGCATAGTACAGGAACATATGATACTATGGCATAGTACTAGAACATAGGATACTATAGCATAGTACTAGAACATAGGATACTATAGCATAGTACTAGAACAAAGGATACTATAGCATAGTACTAGAACATAGGATACTATAGCATAGTACTAGAACATAGGATACTGTGGCATAGTACTAGAACATAGGATACTGTGGCATAGTACTAGAACATAGGATACTGTGGCATAGTACTAGAACATATGATACTGTGGCATAGTACTAGAACATATGATACTGTGGCATAGTAATAGAACATAGGATACTGTGGCATAGTACAGGAAAATAGGATACTGTGGCATAGTACAGGAACATAGAATACTATAGCATAGTACTAGAACATAGGATACTATAGCATAGTACTAGAACATAGGATACTATAGCATAGTACTAGAACATAGGATACTATAGCATAGTACTAGAACATAGGATACTATAGCATAGTACTAGAACATATGATACTATAGCATAGTACTAGAACATAGGATACTATAGCATAGTACAGGAACATATGATACTATAGCATAGTACTGGAACATATGATACTATAGCATAGTACAGGAACATAGGATACTATAGCATAGTACTAGAACATAGGATACTATAGCATAGTACTAGAACATAGGATACTATAGCATAGTACTAGAACATAGGATACTATAGCATAGTACTAGAACATAGGATACTATAGCATAGTACAGGAACCTAGGATACTGTGGCATAGTACTAGAACATAGGATACTATAGCATAGTACTAGAACATAGGATACTGTAGCATAGTACTAGAACATAGGATACTGTAGCATAGTACTAGAACATAGGATACTATAGCATAGTACTAGAACATAGGATACTATAGCATAGTACTAGAACATAGGATACTATAGCATAGTACTAGAACATAGGATACTGTGGCATAGTACAGGAAAAGAGGATACTATAGCATAGTACTAGAACATAGGATACTATAGCATAGTACTAGAACATAGGATACTGTGGCATAGTACAGGAACATAGGATACTATAGCATAGTACTAGAACATAGGATACTATAGCATAGTACTAGAACATAGGATACTATAGCATAGTACTAGAACATAGGATACTATAGCATAGTACAGGAACATATGATACTATACCATAGTACAGGAACATATGATACTATAGCATAGTACTAGAACATAGGATACTATAGCATAGTACAGGAACATAGGATACTATAGCATAGTACTAGAACATAGGATACTATAGCATAGTACTAGAACATAGGATACTATAGCATAGTACTAGAACATAGGATACTATAGCATAGTACAGGAACATAGGATACTGTAGCATAGTACTAGAACATAGGATACTGTGGCATAGTACAGGAACATAGGATACTGTAGCATAGTACTAGAACATAGGATACTATAGCATAGTACTAGAACATAGGATACTATAGCATAGTACTAGAACATAGGATACTGTAGCATAGTACTAGAACATAGGATACTATAGCATAGTACTAGAACATAGGATACTATAGCATAGTACTAGAACATAGGATACTGTGGCATAGTACTAAAACATAGGATACTGTGGCATAGTACAGGAACATAGGATACTGTGGCATAGTACAGGAACATAGGATACTATAGCATAGTACTAGAACATAGGATACTGTGGCATAGTACAGGAACATAGGATACTATGGCATAGTACTAGAACATAGGATACTATAGCATAGTACTAGAACATAGGATACTGTGGTATAGTACAGGAACATACGATACTGTGGCATAGTACAGGAACATAGGATACTATAGCATAGTACTAGAACATAGGATACTGTAGCATAGTACTAGAACATAGGATACTGTGGTATAGCACTAGAACATAGGATACTGTAGCATAGTACTAGAACATAGGATACTATAGCATAGTACAGGAACATAGGATACTGTGGCATAGTACTAGAACATAGGATACTGTAGCATAGTACTAGAACATAGCATACTGTGGCATAGTACAGGAAAAGAGGATACTATAGCATAGTACTAGAACATAGGATACTATAGCATAGTACTAGAACATAGGATACTGTAGCATAGTACAGGAACATAGGATACTATAGCATAGTACAGGAACATAGGATACTATAGCATAGTACTAGAACATAGGATACTATAGCATAGTACTAGAACATATGATACTATAGCATAGTACTAGAACATAGGATACTATAGCATAGTACTAGAACATAGGATACTATAGCATAGTACTAGAACATAGGATACTATAGCATAGTACAGGAACATATGATACTATAGCATAGTACAGGAACATAGGATACTATAGCATAGTACTAGAACATAGGATACTGTGGCATAGTACAGGAACATAGGATACTATGGCATAGTACTAGAACATAGGATACTATAGCATAGTACTAGAACATAGGATACTGTGGTATAGTACAGGAACATACGATACTGTGGCATAGTACAGGAACATAGGATACTATAGCATAGTACTAGAACATAGGATACTGTAGCATAGTACTAGAACATAGGATACTGTGGTATAGCACTAGAACATAGGATACTGTAGCATAGTACTAGAACATAGGATACTATAGCATAGTACAGGAACATAGGATACTGTGGCATAGTACTAGAACATAGGATACTGTAGCATAGTACTAGAACATAGGATACTGTGGCATAGTACAGGAAAAGAGGATACTATAGCATAGTACTAGAACATAGGATACTATAGCATAGTACTAGAACATAGGATACTGTAGCATAGTACAGGAACATAGGATACTATAGCATAGTACTAGAACATAGGATACTGTAGCATAGTACAGGAACATAGGATACTATAGCATAGTACTAGAACATAGGATACTATAGCATAGTACTAGAACATAGGATACTATAGCATAGTACTAGAACATAGGACACTATAGCATAGTACAGGAACATAGGATACTGTGGCATAGTACAGGAACATAGGATACTATAGCATAGTACTAGAACATAGGATACTATAGCATAGTACTAGAACATAGGATACTATATCATAGTACTAGAACATAGGATACTATAGCATAGTACTAGAACATAGGATACTATAGCATAGTACTAGAACATAGGATACTATAGCATAGTACAGGAACATAGGATACTATAGCATAGTACTAGAACATAGGATACTGTGGCATAGTACAGGAACATAGGACTGTAGCATAGTACAGGAACATAGGATACTATAGCATAGTACTAGAACATAGGATACTATAGCATAGTACTAGAACATATGATACTATAGCATAGTACTAGAACATAGGATACTATAGCATAGTACTAGAACATAGGATACTATAGCATAGTACTAGAACATAGGATACTATAGCATAGTACTAGAACATAGGACACTATAGCATAGTACAGGAACATAGGATACTGTGGCATAGTACAGGAACATAGGATACTATAGCATAGTACTAGAACATAGGATACTATAGCATAGTACTAGAACATAGGATACTATATCATAGTACTAGAACATAGGATACTATAGCATAGTACTAGAACATAGGATACTATAGCATAGTACTAGAACATAGGATACTATAGCATAGTACAGGAACATAGGATACTATAGCATAGTACTAGAACATAGGATACTGTGGCATAGTACAGGAACATAGGACTGTAGCATAGTACAGGAACATAGGATACTATAGCATAGTACTAGAACATAGGATACTATAGCATAGTACTAGAACATATGATACTATAGCATAGTACTAGAACATAGGATACTATAGCATAGTACTAGAACATAGGATACTATAGCATAGTACTAGAACATAGGATACTATAGCATAGTACAGGAACATATGATACTATAGCATAGTACTAGAACATAGGATACTATAGCATAGTACTAGAACATAGGATACTATAGCATAGTACTAGAACATAGGATACTATAGCATAGTACTAGAACATACGATACTGTAGCATAGTACTAGAACATAGGATACTATAGCATAGTACTAGAACATAGGATACTGTAGCATAGTACTAGAACATAGGATACTGTAGCATAGTACTAGAGCATAGGATACTATAGCATAGTACTAGAACATATGATACTATAGCATAGTACTAGAACATAGGATACTATAGCATAGTACTAGAACATAGGATACTATAGCATAGTACTAGAACATAGGATACTATAGCATAGTACAGGAACATATGATACTATAGCATAGTACTAGAACATAGGATACTATAGCATAGTACTAGAACATAGGATACTATAGCATAGTACTAGAACATAGGATACTATAGCATAGTACTAGAACATAGGATACTATAGCATGGTACTAGAACATAGGATACTATAGCATAGTACAGGAACATAGGATACTGTAGCATAGTACTAGAACATAGGATACTGTAGCATAGTACTAGAACATAGGATACTGTAGCATAGTACTAGAACATAGGATACTATAGCATAGTACTAGAACATAGGATACTGTAGCATAGTACAGGAACATAGGATACTATAGCATAGTACTAGAACATAGGATACTGTAGCATAGTACAGGAACATAGGATACTATAGCATAGTACTAGAACATAGGAAACTGTAGCATGGCTGCCTACAACCTGGTTCAAATTAGGGATGTCCCTGACAAAATAAAATAGTGGTCGACCAAGAGTCGTCGGTTCTTTCAACCAATTGATGTTTAACAAAAATGTTATACCATGTATTTTCCCATATCCCACATCGTATGTGTTTTAATAAAATCCACTATATGCACTGAGCTTTTCTGATGCTTTAAGCAAACCGTTTGATTCAATAATTAAGACACACAAATGACTAGAGGGAATCCGACCGCAATTGATTTGATTGTGCCGCCTGGCTCAGATTTGTGTTACTAGCACCCGTTGTCTCGCTCTCCTCCCTGCTGCAGTGACCACCACATAACAGTGTGTATAGCTCTGTCCTCCCTGCTGCAGTGACAGCCACATAACAGTGTGTATAGCTCTGTCCTCCCTGCTGCAGTGACCACCACGTAACAGTGTGTATAGCTCTGTCCTCCCCGCTGCAGTGACAGCCACATAACAGTGTGTATAGCTCTGTCCTCCCTGCTGCAGTGACCACCACATAAGTGTGTAAAGCTCTGTCCTCCCCGCTGCAGTGACCACCACATAACAGTGTGTATAGCTCTGTCCTCCCTGCTGCAGTGACCACCACATAACAGTGTGTATAGCTCTGTCCTCCCTGCTGCAGTGACCACCACATAAGTGTGTAAAGCTCTGTCCTCCCTGCTGCAGTGACCACCACATAACAGTGTGTATAGCGCTGTCCTCCCTGCTGCAGTGACAGCCACATAACAGTGTGTATAGCTCTGTCCTCCCTGCTGCAGTGACAGCCACATAACAGTGTGTATAGCTCTGTCCTCCCTGCTGCAGTGACCACCACATAAGTGTGTATAGCCCTGTCCTCCCTGCTGCAGTGACCACCACATAAGTGTGTAAAGCTCTGTCCTCCCTGCTGCAGTGACCACCACATAACAGTGTGTATAGCTCTGTCCTCCCTGCTGCAGTGACAGCCACATAACAGTGTGTATAGCTCTGTCCTCCCTGCTGCAGTGACAGCCACATAACAGTGTGTATAGCTCTGTCCTCCCTGCTGCAGTGACAGCCACATAACAGTGTGTATAGCTCTGTCCTCCCTGCTGCAGTGACAGCCACATAACAGTGTGTATAGCTCTGTCCTCCCTGCTGCAGTGACAGCCACATAACAGTGTGTAAAGCTCTGTCCTCCCTGCTGCAGTGACAGCCACATAACAGTGTGTACAGCTCTGTCCTCCCTGCTGCAGTGACAGCCACATAACAGTGTGTATAGCTCTGTCCTCCCTGCTGCAGTGACAGCCACATAACAGTGTGTATAGCTCTGTCCTCCCTGCTGCAGTGACAGCCACATAACAGTGTGTATAGCTCTGTCCTCCCTGCTGCAGTGACCACCACATAACAGTGTGTATAGCCCTGTCCTCCCTGCTGCAGTGACCACCACAAGTGCGTATAGCTCTGTCCTCCCTGCTGCAGTGACCACCACATAACAGTGTGTAAAACTCTGTCCTCCCTGCTGCAGTGACCACCACATAACAGTGTGTATAGCCCTGTCCTCCCTGCTGCAGTGACCACCACATAACAGTATGTATAGCTCTGTCCTCCCTGCTGCAGTGACCACCACATAACAGTGTGTATAGCTCTGTCCTCCCTGCTGCAGTGACCACCACATAAGTGTGTATAGCTCTGTCCTCCCTGCTGCAGTGACCACCACATAACAGTGTGTATAGCCCTGTCCTCCCTGCTGCAGTGACCACCACATAACAGTGTGTATAGCTCTGTCCTCCCTGCTGCAGTGACAGCCACATAACAGTGTGTATAGCTCTGTCCTCCCTGCTGCAGTGACCACCACATAACAGTGTGTATAGCTCTGTCCTCCCTGCTGCAGTGACCACCACATAACAGTGTGTATAGCTCTGTCCTCCCTGCTGCAGTGACCACCACATAACAGTGTGTATAGCCCTGTCCTCCCTGCTGCAGTGACCACCACATAACAGTCTGTATAGCTCTGTCCTCCCTGCTGCAGTGACAGCCACATAACAGTGTGTATAGCCCTGTCCTCCCTGCTGCAGTGACCACCACATAACAGTGTGTATAGCTCTGTCCTCCCTGCTGCAGTGACCACCACATAACAGTGTGTATAGCTCTGTCCTCCCTGCTGCAGTGACCACCACATAACAGTGTGTATAGCCCTGTCCTCCCTGCTGCAGTGACCACCACATAACAGTGTGTATAGCCCTGTCCTCCCTGCTGCAGTGACCACCACATAACAGTGTGTATAGCTCTGTCCTCCCTGCTGCAGTGACCACCACATAACAGTGTGTATAGCTCTGTCCTCCCTGCTGCAGTGACCACCACATAAGTGTGTATAGCTCTGTCCTCCCTGCTGCAGTGACCACCACATAACAGTGTGTATAGCCCTGTCCTCCCTGCTGCAGTGACCACCACATAACAGTGTGTATAGCTCTGTCCTCCCTGCTGCAGTGACCACCACATAACAGTGTGTATAGCTCTGTCCTCCCTGCTGCAGTGACCACCACATAACAGTGTGTATAGCTCTGTCCTCCCTGCTGCAGTGACCACCACATAAGTGTGTATAGCCCTGTCCTCCCTGCTGCAGTGACCACCACATAACAGTGTGTATAGCTCTGTCCTCCCTGCTGCAGTGACAGCCACATAACAGTGTGTATAGCCCTGTCCTCCCTGCTGCAGTGACCACCACATAACAGTGTGTATAGCTCTGTCCTCCCTGCTGCAGTGACAGCCACATAACAGTGTGTATAGCTCTGTCCTCCCTGCTGCAGTGACCACCACATAACAGTGTGTATAGCTCTGTCCTCCCTGCTGCAGTGACCACCACATAACAGTGTGTATAGCCCTGTCCTCCCTGCTGCAGTGACCACCACATAACAGTGTGTATAGCCCTGTCCTCCCTGCTGCAGTGACCACCACATAACAGTGTGTATAGCCCTGTCCTCCCTGCTGCAGTGACCACCACATAACAGTGTGTATAGCTCTGTCCTCCCTGCTGCAGTGACCACCACATAACAGTGTGTATAGCTCTGTCCTCCCTGCTGCAGTGACCACCACATAACAGTGTGTATAGCTCTGTCCTCCCTGCTGCAGTGACCACCACATAACAGTGTGTATAGCTCTGTCCTCCCTGCTGCAGTGACCACCACATAACAGTGTGTATAGCTCTGTCCTCCCTGCTGCAGTGACCACCACATAACAGTGTGTATAGCCCTGTCCTCCCTGCTGCAACATGATTACAGCCATTTTTGACTGAAAAGTTACGTCACTGAAATCCCTAATTAGTTTAGGAAAAACATTCCCTATTCCCTCAACCCTTTCTCTCTTTATGTGACACATGTATGCTTCGAATGCACATGACCATTAGGGCCTGACCTATAGCATATCCTAAACACATTAATAAGTTGGTTAGAACAAACTCTGAACACCGTAACACCAAAATGGATGCAGAGGACGCGACACAAAATATTTAAAAGAAGGAACGGACAAGCGTTGTGTGAATATTAGGCCTATGCATCCCAAACAGGTGCTGTTAGATTACAATATCATTTTTCTGACCGTTTGGAACAACGTAAACAACACAAATTATATTATAAGCATTTTTTTTTTGCAAAGACTTTATTACAGCAAAGACTAAAAATAGTCACATTCATTCGTGAATGCACTTTCCGAAATGGAATGGTTTAGGCCTATTTATTGTTTAAGCGAACTAAATAAATCTCGGTTGACCAACAGGCTATCGACCCCCCCCCCGACCAGTCGACTAAATGGGGTCAGCCCTAGTTCAAATACTTTGCCTGGAGCAACGTAACCAATAGAATAGTGTAAACCCCACCCAGCTGTCACTCTAGGCAGACAAGCAAATGCTGAATGTAACTGAGACAGGTCTGGAGCTGTTCCCCTAGTTCACCAGTAGGGGGCCTCAGTGGGCCGAGCTCAGACATACAGATACAGAGCCAGGCAGAGAGAGTGTGTGTGTGTGTGTGTGTGTGGACTTGAGCAGTAGCACCAGGTAGAGCCTGACTCCTCTAGCCCCTGACTGACCTAACTAAGGCCCAGCCTGCTCACTGAGGGCCTCTCCATGTGCTGTCTCCCCTTGGCCTTATGTTATGTTACAGGAAGGAAAGATATTGTCTATGACACACACACACCCCTTAACAGTGTACAGCTGTCTGTGTGCTGGGGCAAACCCCACACTAATTAGGATATAAGGCACCTCTGGGGGTTGGGTGATTCATCTTAGTGTGTAGTCACTGAGCCATAGGTGGGGAGGTGGGAGGGGCCGAGGGGGTACAACTGCACTGCAGAGGCAAAAGGGAATAAAAAAGGAGAGAAGGATAAGAGGAGGAAGAAAGGGCAATCAGGAAGTGAGCGGAGCAGACACACACACTGCGGCGGAATCAGTGGGATAAGAGAAGGGAAGGAAGAAGCTAGCTGGCTGGCTAGCAGGGGAGTAATAGACTGGAGCTGCATGGCTTCTCTACCCACACATCAGCACAGCTCAGCCCTAGCCTGGCATGCCTTTTCTCTTCTCTTTTAATGGTAGTAGAGAGAAAAAGTGAAGTCAGCAAAAACAAAATGCCGCCATTAAATCATCTCAGTGGATCCTGTGTCAGGACGGTAATGGGAAACACACTCATCATCCCAAAGGTTACTGCTCTTCCAGAACCTCCCTCCTTTCTCTCCATCCTTCCCCTCTCTCCCTCCATCACCCAGTGCCTGTCTCAAATTCACTCATCCCCATGGTCGGAACACAGCTGTAGCATCCCTTCCTCACTCAATCCCTCTGCCAAGGCCTGCTCCCCTTGTGTCTCTGTGGACCCTGGGCTGAGAGGGGCTGAGAGAAGGCTGCAGGAATGAGGGATTGGGGCACTTACAGTTCTCCACGCTGTGCTGATTCCATCTCTCTGAGTCTCAACCTCGACGTGAGGCAGCTGCCTGTCTGTCTGGCTGTCTTTCTACTTTGCCCAACACAGAGTACTTCTCCTCCAGTCCTGGGTTCAAATACCATTGGAAATGTTTGAAATACTTCAGCGTTTGCTTTAGACTTCCTAGAGTGCCAGATGGGCGGGGTTTGCACTTTTGGAAGTATTCTATTGGTACAATAAGCCGGGCAAGCTCAATCAAACCCAGCTCAATTGAATCCAGGTCTGGGCCCAGCATGGAGAGTGTCTCTGACTATTTTCTGTTGCTGCTGCCTATCCGTCTAGTGCCAGACACATTGGAGGCTTTTGTTAACCAGATTGTACACAAAAGCCTCTATTCTCCCTCTCTATCTGGCACTGTGTGAGAGGGAGAAAGAGAGAAGAGAGAGCGGTGAATTGGTGCAGGAACAGGAGAGGCCACAGAATCGGGGCTTAGCTGAAATAAACAGATCAACTTTGTCGCGAAGAGAAGGAGAGAAAGAGAGGGAGAAAAAGAGACCACCGCCCACTCTCCTCTTCTCACCAGCTCTACTGGCCTGTTAACGGTCAGCAGCCGACGAGGGGGCACTTCCCCCGTGATAAATCAGAGATGGCAGAGGGCGTTAGACGCACAAACGGACCGCTGCCCGCCATCGACATGGCCGCCGACACACCTTTACAACAATTAATTAACTGTCTAACTTTCACTTATCACTATGGCAATAAGGTGAAAAAGTCAAGAGTTTATTAGAGCTCTGCTGTAATGCTGAGGGCCACAGGGGCTGGAAGGGACACTTCACATTCACACATATCATGACAGCAGCAACATTCTTACTCCATACAGTATATCACAGTTACTGTATCAACTTCTGTTAGAAGTAATTACATATACAAATATACAAATAATACTAATCACATATAGGCATGTGTGTAAACAAATAGTAGCATAAAGGCATGTATTGTAAACAAATATATAAACAATTAATATGTCTAGCAAGGAGTCCTTTCAGGTTCCTACACAAAAGTGAGCTTAACTCAATTTCTTCACAATACAGTAATAACAAAAGGCGTATTATGATATAAAATAGAGAATGAATACACAAATAAAAGACACAAAAAAGCATGGACTTCAATCAATCAATAAATACTGTACACACAACACAGCTACCAGGTGTTCATTCACACACTCTGAACTGATGGAACACACCACGTATTGCCATGTTTAAAGTACGTTTACTGTAGGCTACAGTTGCACTTCTGGCTCAGTCAGATACACAGCTGGTCATAGCCTAGCCCTAGGGCTAATGGTTATATATATATATATATATATATACAGAGCCATGCACGGTTAAGTGGCGTAAGTTTAGTAAAAGTAGGGTTAGCTGGAGTATCTAGTTAGCTGGAGTAGGGTTAGCTGGTTAGCTGTAGTAGGGTAGGGTTAGTTGGAGTAGGGTTAGCTGGAGTAAGGTTAGCTGGAGTAAGGTTAGCTGAAAGTAGGGTTAGCTGGAGTAAGGTTAGCTGGAGTAAGGTTAGCTGAAAGTAGGGTTAGCTGGAGTAAGGTTAGCTGGAGTAAGGTTAGCTGAAAGTAGGGTTAGTTGGAGTAGGGTTAGCTGGAGTAGGGTTAGCTGTGGTAGGGTTAGCTGGTTAGCTGTAGTAGAGTTAGCTGGTTAGCTGTAGTAGAGTTAGCTGGTTAGCTGTAGTAGGGTTAGCTGTAGTAGAGTTAGCTGGTTAGCTGTAGTAGAGTTAGCTGGTTAGCTGTAGTAGGGTTAGCTGGTTAGCTGTAGTAGGGTTAGCTGGTTAGCTGTAGTATAGTTAGCTGGTTAGCTGTAGTAGGGTTAGCTGGGTTAGCTGTAGTAGGGTTAGCTGGGTTAGCTGTAGTAGGGTTAGCTAGAGGCTGTAGCTCATGGACAGTCCTCAAATTTTTTTGCGGAGGAGGAGGAGACAGAAGAGGATGAGACGGATCAGGGATGAGGAGGGCTCGTGGGGGTGACATGACGTGGTGAGTGACCAGGTCATCCTGTACAGGCATCTCTAATCTCCACAGGAAAACTACCAAACCACCATCTTTATTTCCTCAGCAGATTTTCCAGTGGACCTAAGCATTATGTGAGGTTTGGCAGCTCCCAGAGCCATAGAGCCATGGATATAGGGTCCCCAGACAGATGGGCAGAAGAGAGGAGTAGTGACATAGAGGGTCCTGGGATGGGGGGGATGAGCGGAGGAGTGACATGTGAGGGCAAACTGTGACACTTCTGTCAAGGACCCTGACAGACGGACCACATGGCAGCTGCTCAGTTGACAGCACTCACTATGGGGCACTGGGGAGGCGCGTGCACACACACACTTCCAATAGAACTCAGAGTTAAACTGTCACTTTAAAAATATTAAAGAAAGGAAGGAAGAGAGACTAAAAACCTACTGTACACACACACACACACTCACATTAGAAGTTACAATAACCATTACTATACATGTTGCTATTTTCAATATGTTAAACCTTATCTAAGCAGCTACTTACAGTACTTCTCAAACACTAGAAAGGGAAATCATTCTACTAAAAATCACTACTTTTCCTCTACTCTAGAAAGTTCTACTTGACGACAACACTAGAAGAAGATGAGAGCTTAAGTTCAAGTGCATCTCCAATTAAAGGCCTTTACTGAGGAAAACACTATGTGATTGGACCACAAATGACTAGAGTCAATACAACTGATTGGATGTGGTGATAAGATGCTTAGGGAGGTCAAAGGAGTGAAGTGCCAACATAGAATGGATGAGAGAGGGAAGGGGGCTGAGGAGAGAGTGAAGAGACAGGGGGAGAGAAACAGAAAAGGGAACAAGGGAGACAAAAAAGGGGAAGAGAAGAAGCACCATTGTTAGAGGAATAGAGAGGAGCCGACAGACAGGTAACCAATGAGATGCTTCTAGTAATATTGTTCAGTTTCAGAATCACTCCTTAGTCCAGATAGACCTTAGTCCAGATAGACCTTAGTCCAGATAGACCTTAGTCCAGATAGATGGACTCTTCGAGTTGGCAGTGATGATCACAAAGGGCCTGTTGTTCTTCCAAGAATGACCAGTTCAGTAATACTGAACCTTTCAAAACTTAATTTGCTAATTTCAACAAGTATTTTAGAATTCATCAAAGTTCATTTCCATTTCTGCCTCTCTCCCTCAATTTTAATTGGACGGCCAGTAGAAGGTCCAATTTGGGTCACGAAGAAGACCGTGGTTGGAAGGTCAAAGATGGCCATCTGATCCCACACCGCCGCTGTCATTCTTCCACGTAATTAAGTCCCTCTCTGCCTCTAAGCCAAAGGTCTGCTTCTCTCTCTCATCTGTCCAGCTGTGTCTAGGTGTGGGGAGGTGAGGAGAGGTGTCTGCCCCGGCCCTCACAACCTGTGCAATGCAAAGATAGAAAGAGTCAGGGCAGGCAGCACACCTCACAGCCCCTGACCTCCTTAACCTATAAAACACTGACAGAACCACACATTATTTGCTCAACCTTACACTAATAATACCAAATACAGCTCACATAAAGAACCCTACGTTAAGTGGATAAATGAAGTCAATTCTAACAAATGATTAAGTGAATAAAGCATGCAGTCCCAGTTTGTAAGCTAAATATAACGCATATAAGGGTGGTCTACCTCATAAATAAATAAACTCTGATAAATCAGTCTACAGTGTGTAAATGCTGATTGCTGTAATTCACACACTACTGAGGGATCTAGTAGAGTTACGGTCCTGTTTAAGCAGCGGGAGACCGCTGAATCTCTGATGGGAGATCAGGGCAGATCAGACTGTTCACTACATCTTGATGAAGTGTGTAAACGTAGGTGGTTGTTCAATACAGGTGTTCTACAGAGCTGCTGGCCTCAGCCCCCCTCACCAGCCCCCCTCATCGTGGCCTTCTGCCTACGCAAGGCAACCAAGGCCTACTACATTAAATCATCAGGAGGATATGGTTCTACACACACACACACACACACATACACATGCACATGCACACATTCATGCACCCTTCCAACCTCCCATTCCATGGCGACACCCACATTATCCCACACACCACCCTTTTCACATACAGTACCAGTCAAAAGTTGACACACCTACTCATTCAAGGGTTTTTCTTTATTTTTTCTATTTTCATTGTAGAATAAAAGTCAAGACATCAACACTATGGAATCATGTAGTAACAAAAAAAGTGTTAAACAAATCAAAATATATTTTAGATTCTTCAAAGTAGCCACCCGTTGCCTTGATGACAGCGTTGCATACTCTTGGCATTCTCTAAACCGGCTTCATGAGGAATATTTTCCAACAGTCTTGAAGGAGTTCCCACATATGCTGAGCACTTGTTGGCTGCTTTTCCTTCAGTCTGCGGTCCAACTCATCCCAAACCATCTCAATTGGGTTGAGATCGGGTGATTGTGGAGGCCAGGTCATCTGATGCAGCACCATCACTCTCCTTCTTGGTCAAATAGCCCTTACACAGCCTGGAGGTGTGTTTTGGGTCATTGTCCTGTTGAAAAACAAATTATAGTCCCACAAACCAGATGGGATGGCTTATCGCTGCAGAATGCTGTGGTAGCCACGATGGTTAAGTGTGCCTTGGATTCTAAATAAAACCTAGACAGTGTCACCAGCAAAGCACCCCCACACAGTCACACCTCATCCTCCATGCTTCACGGTGGGAACCATACATGCAGAGATCATCCATTCACCTACTCTGCGTCTCAGAGACACGGGGTTGGAACCAAAAATCTCAAATTTGGACTCATCAGACCAAAGGACAGATTTCCACCGGTCTAATGTCCATTGCTCATGTTTCTTGTCCCAAATAAGTCTCTTCTTATTATTATTGGTGTCATTTAGTAGTGGTTTCTTTGCAGCAATTCGACCATGAAGGCCTGATTCACACAGTCACCTCTGAACAGTTGATGTTGAGATATGTCTTGAACTCTGAAGCATTTATTTGGGCTGCAATCTGAGGTGCAGTTAACTCTAATGAACTTATCTTCTGCAGCAGAGGTAACTCTGCATCTTCCTTTCCTGTGGCGGTCCTCCTGAGAGCCAGTTTCATCATAGCGCTTGATGGTTTTTGCGACTGCACTTGAAGAAACTTTCTTGAAATGTTACGTATTGACTGACCTTCATGTCTTAAAGTAATGATGGACTGTCGTTTCTCTTTGCTTATTTGAGCTGTTCTTGCCATAATATGGACTTGGTCTTTTACCAAATAGGGCTATCTTCTGTATACCACCCCTACCTTGTCACAACACAACTGATTGGCTCAAATGCATTAAGAAGGAAAGAAATTCCACAAATTAACTTTTAACGAGGCACACCTGTTAATTGAAATGGATTCCAGGTGACTACCTCATGAAGCTGATTGAGAGAACGCCAAGAGTGTGCAAAGCTGTCATCAAGGCAAAGGGTGGCTACTTTGAAGAATCTCAGATATAAAATATATGTTGATTTATTTAATACTTTTTTTGGTTACTACATGATTCCATATGTGTTATTTCATAGTTTTGATATCTTCACTATTATTCTACAATGTAGAAAATAGTAAAATTAAAGAAAAACCCTTGAATGAGTAGGTGTCCAAACTTTTGACTGGTACACACAAACACACACACACAGTGACCCACCTGACGAGGTTCTCGTTGTCCCCGGGTCCTTTGCAGGACGTACAGTCGGTCCTAGTGTCGTCTGCTTTAGGTGTCTTCTTCTGGATCGCAGACTGGCGCTGACGCCGCTCCCGTAGAGCCGGTTCCTATGGAAACACACAGGCTGATTAGACCCGACACTGCCGTGTGTGTGTGTGTGTGTGTGTGGTAATGGCGTAGAAGAAAGAGTACTATGCAGGCTAATAGAGTGAATAGAGTAGTCCCGTAAGTAACACAGGGGATGTGTATGTATTAGTTCTGAGTGCGTTAGGGAGGTTAGGAGATGTAGGAATGTTTAGTAACAAATTTAGACCAATTACATACCTGCACCTCAAACTTCTCTTCTTCACAGATGGACACCCTCTTCCTCTTCTGCCCTCTGGTTCTCTGTGGAATACAGAACAGCATGTTAGGTTCATTTCGGACCCTTTTAACGAAGCTAGATTTTTGTGCTAATTGATTGATCTGTGTGAATTGATGAGAGATAATTGACCTGAGCACTGGTCAGTCTCATGATCCTTGTGAAAGGTTATCAGCTAGCCATGCAAGGCACAAGGTCACAACAAGGTCACAATATTTCTTTACTTTGAGTTGTTGAGTGGTCAGGCAAATCTTTAGTTTTTGGTAGTTTGTCTGTGAATCTGTCAAAATAATAATTTGACTTAATTAGAGATATGCTCCACAAGGTATTAGCAGCATCAGAAAAATCTAACTTTATTTGTAGCTTTCCTGTTCTCGAAAAGATTCTGGAGCCAGTGGAAGTTTGCTCCCTCAGCTGTTTATTCAGATTGTCAAACAAAGAAAACCCACTGTGGTCTCTGCCTTTTGCTACAATACAACAGAAAGCATAAACTGTTTCCAAATACATGTTTTGTTTGATTGTCCTGTATTTAATCCTCTACTGCCCAGTGAGGCTGGTGTTTTGTTTTACCTCTGGACATACAAGACAAGAGAGCCACACAGTGCTGTCTGTGGACTAGGTTCTATTCAACTGCACGAGAGAGAGTGAGAAAAAGAGGGGCGGGATAGACAGAGCGATAGAGAGAGAGAGAAGGGAGAGAAAGAGCTGTGGAGATATGGCTGCTCCCTCCCTCCCTCCCTGCCTTTCTCCCTCCACCTCTTCATGGATCCCACTTATCTACAGCCACCATACCCTGATCCTCCTCCGATATACCACCCCAGCCCTGCTTCCCCCCCGCCTCCCTATTCTCCCTCCCAGTCTCAGCTCCCCGAAAAAACACAACAGATATTCATCAGAGAAGAGGGGAGAAAAACACTCTCCAGTCCTCTTCCATTTTATTTCCCCCTAGTCTTTTGTTTTTAGACTGTCAATAACCAACCCCCTCCACACCTGGAAGGAGAGAGCCTGAGGAACACTCATTCTCTGTGGCCACTCACTGCCTGGTAAGTCAGAGAATAGCCCAGCTTCTGTCTGGTTGGCTGGCTGGCTGTCGCCGTCTTAGATAACACCCAAAAACACCCTGCTATTCCTTAATACAAAAAAAAGAAAAGAACAACCAACCATAGACGTCTTCTACTCCTTCTGGAGGTTTTCACTCTCTGTATGTTCTGTCAGAGAGGGATTGAGAAAGGCAGGAGGGATGGAGGGGAGTGGGAGGAGGTGGTGAAGGGAGGATGGAGAGAGGAAGGTGGTGTAGAGGGAGGTGGTGTAGAGTGCTGTGGCGGTGAGTCTGGGTTAATGAGTTTTTCTGTTAGCGCGTCTAAAGCAGAGTGCCCAGAAGTACGCTGGCCTGAGGACCCTGCTGCTGGAAGTACTCAGGGATTAAGCCAGCTTTTTCTGATTTCCTCTCGCCGCGTCCGCTCCAGTCGAGGAGCTTCAATGCTGCATTTATCTTCAAATGCGAGGGCAGCTGCTGAAAGGGCCCTGCTTTGCATTTTTAATGCTTTTACCAGGGCACCCTAGCGCTGGCACCGCTCTAAAGCCCTGTTTCAATTTATCAGGGCTGGCTAATCGACCTCCCGCTGGCCCCTGCATGGGGACGAGTGTTGGAGTGTGTGTATGTGTGTGCGAGGCCACAGGGGTAAGATGGCCCACTGCCACTCTGTGGTGCAGCTCAGCCTCCTCTGGCCCTTGTTCAGGACCTGCTGACTGAGTACACTGCCTACTGCAGGGTAGTGCCCTCTTCTAACTCAACATGTGCCCTCAAGGTCACAGAGTGTGGAGGATATCTGTTAGACATCCTACACACAGCCTGACAGCTATACTCCGTAACGCATCACTACTTTCAACACTCATTGAATGATTACATCTCAGAACCATCAGTTCCCGGACCCAAACTGTACCTAATTTTCAAGGAAGCTTGGTATTTGCTTCTTCTAGTAGAATCTACTGACAATATCTCAAATTATTAGGCCAATATCTCTAATTATTATCTCGAAAAAGAATAATTGCCAAAAACCATCCTGCATTTTCAAGGAGGCTTGGTTATCATTGCTTCTTCTTCTAGAATCTTCTGTGTGACAGTGTGTGTAATGGGGTGGTGATTAAACATGGCCCTGCTGCAACACCCCTCCATGATTACACAGGAACATCCTGTATGAACATATGCCATTAGTCTAGTGAGAATGATGATGAGAATGAAGTTACTACATCTAGTTACTGCTGGGTCCTCTGCTCCGTTAACTTCTCTAATCCTGCATGGTGCTGTGACATGATTCATGGCTGTTAAAGATGCAATGATGTACTTAATTAAAAGATTGATTTAGCTCAGTCGTACAAACTGCCCCCAGTTTTAATTTCCTCACCTGAACAGAGACCTTGATTAGGTATGCTGTGTGTGTGTGTGTGTTTGCACACTTTACCTTATATCTTATTTATTTTTAACCTTAGTCTGCATTGCACTGAACTCCGCATTGGATGTGTTGATCTTTCCCTGGCCAATCATAGATTACCTTAATGGAGTCAACCACTATAGGAACCAAACAGTTAAATAAACTCATACTCTGGGCCCTTTGTAAGGTGGTGCCACCCGCCCACCCGTCGCAGGCAGGCAGAAGTGGCTTAGAAGGGAGCGAGGAAGGAAGAGAGGGAGGGATGGAGGGAGGGCTGAAGTGAAGGAGCCAAGTAGCTGTGGTTCTAGCATTTAGCAGTTAGCATTTCTAATGATACGCGTTCCATCTGCCAAGTGGTGGCGGAGGAGCCAAAGGCAACAGATGGAATTGTTTTCACAATCTGTTTAAATATGTTGTTGATTTTTCTTCTTCCTTTAAAAAAAACATACAACCCGGATCCATCATTCGTTCGCTCGTGTCAGGAACAACAAGGAGATGTTTGATTCCCCCCTTTGTTAATATTCCAACTTCCTCTTACATGATTGTAGATTGGAAGTAGTTCAGTCCATTTGGATCAGTTTGAATCTGATGGCAGACCTGAAACAATGAGCCAGCGGGGGATGTTTGGGGCTGAACACCAGAGGAAGTGTGTGTTTGGATCCACCAGCTCTAGTTTACTGGCATGTCCACTAGCAATCCTGTTTAGTACAGCAGCGTGACCTATGTGTTCTGAATGGCCAGCCATTAGCCCGTGAGTCTGGTCTGTTAGGATCTATATCTGTTGGGCTCTGTTAGTCTGGCCTGTTATGATCTATATCTGTGGGCTCTGTTAGTCTGGTCTGTTATGATCTATATCTGTTGGGCTCTGTTAGTCTGGCCTGTTATGATCTATATCTGTTGGGCTCTGTTAGTCTGGCCTGTTATGATCTATATCTGTTGGGCTCTTAGTCTGGCCTGTTATGATCTACATCTGTTGGGCTCTTAGTCTGGCCTGTTATGATCTATATCTGTTGGGCTCTTAGTCTGGCCTGTTATGATCTATATCTGTTGGGCTCTTAGTCTGGCCTGTTATGATCTATATCTGTTGGGCTCTGTTAGTCTGGCCTGTTATGATCTATATCTGTTGGGCTCTATTAGTCTGGCCTGTTATGATCTATATCTGTTGGGCTCTATTAGTCTGGCCTGTTATGATCTATATATGTTGGGCTCTGTTAGTCTGGCTTGTTATGATCTATATCTGTTGGGCTCTGTTAGCCCAGGCCAGACTATCTGTTAGCCCAGGCCAGACTATCTGTTAGCCCAGGCCAGACTAACAGAGCCTATCTGTTCAGGCTCTATTAGTCTGGCCTGGGCTATCTGTTGGGCTCTATTAGTCTGAACTGGTATATCTATCTGTTGGGCTCTGTTAGTCTGGCCTGGGCTATCTGTTTGGCTCTGTTAGTCCGGCCTGGGCTATCTGTTTGGCTCTGTTAGTCCGGCCTGGGCTATCTGTTGGGCTCTGTTAGTCTGAACTGGTATATCTATCTGTTGGGCTTTGTTAGTCTGGCCTAGGCTATCTGTTTGGCTCTGTTAGTCTGGCCTGGGCTATCTGTTGGGCTCTGTTAGTCTGAACTGGTATATCTATCTGTTGGGCTTGTTAGTCTGGCCTGGGCTATCTGTTGGGCTCTGTTAGTCTGGCCTGAGCTATCTGTCGGGCTCTATTAGTCTGAACTGGTATATCTATCTGTTGGGCTCTGTTAGTCTGAACTGGTATATCTATCTGTTAGTCTGGCCTGGGCTATCTGTTGGGCTCTGTTAGTCTGGCCTATCTATCTGTTGGGCTCTGTTAGTCTGGCCTGGGCTATCTATCTGTTGGGCTCTGTTAGTCTGGCCTGGGCTATCTATCTGTTTGGCTCTGTTAGTCTGGCCTGGGCTATCTATCTGTTTGGCTTTGTTAGTCTGGCCTGGGCTATCTATCTGTTTGGCTTTGTTAGTCTGGCCTGGGCTATCTGTTGGGCTCTGTTAGTCTGGCCTGGGCTATCTGTTGGGCTCTGTTAGTCTGGCCTGGGCTATCTGTTGGGCTCTGTTAGTCTGGCCTGGGCTATCTGTTGGGCTCTGTTAGTCTGGCCTGGGCTATCTGTTGGGCTCTGTTAATCTGGCCTGATATACACTTCCTATGATGGAGTACTTTTAACCCCAGGTATAGGTTGACGGATTACTGTCTGTTTCTCCAAATCTGGATTATACAGTAGATGGCAGGACAATTCAAAAGGCTACCCCAGAAATATCAACCCAATCAACCCCTAAACTAGCAAAGTGGAGGCATTTAAAACCCATTTTGTCAGACCACCACTTAAAGGGATACTTCAGGATTAATGCCTTTATCTACTTCCCGAGTCAGAACTTCTGGATACAATGTGTATGCCTCTGTGTCCAGTATGAAGGAAGTTAGAGGTCATTTCACAAACAAATGCTAACTAGCGTTAGCGCAATGACTGAAAGTCTATGGGTATCTACTAGCATGCTTTTAGCAATTAGACGGGCTTGTGTAAACAAAATAAATAACATGTTTTATTATAATACAGTGCCTTCAGAAAGTATTCACACCCATTGACTTTGTCCACATTTTGTTGTGTTACAGCCCAAATTTAAAATGGATTACATTTTGATTTTGTGTCACTAATCTACACACAACACCCCATAATGTCAAAGTGGAATTATGTTTTTAGGAATTTTTACAAATTCATAAAAAAAGTAAAGCTGAAATGTCTTAAGTAAATAAATATTCAAACCCTTTGTTATGACAAGCCTGCTCGGTCCTTCTGTCGAGCAGTGCATTTCAAGCACAGATTCAATGACAAAGACCAGGGAGGTTTTACAATGCCTCACAAAGAACACGGGTAAAAAATAAACACTAATAAAAAAGCAGACATTGAATACCTGGTTCAGTCTGCTTTCCAATAGACACTGGGAGACAAATCCACCATTCAGCAGGACAATAACCTAAAACGCAAGGCCAAATATACACTGAAGTTACTTACCAAGACGACATTGAATGTTTCTGAGTGGCTTAGTTACAGTTTTGACTTAAATTGGCTTGAAAATCTATGGCAAGACTTAGCAAAGATCAACAACCAACTTGACAGAGCTTGAAGAATTATAAAAATATTCTACAATCTAGGTTTTGCAAAGCTCTTAGAGACTTACCCAGAAAGACTCACAGCTGTAATTGCTGCCAAAGGGGATTCTAACATGTATTGACTCAGGGGGTTGAATACTTATCTAATCAAACTATATTAGTGTTTTATTTTCCATTAATAAAAAATAAAAATATAAAACAGTATTTGACAGAGTATTTTCTCTCGATCGTTGACAAAAAATGACAATTAAATCTATTTTAATTACACTTTGTAACAACAAAATGTGTAAAAAGTGAAGGGGTGTGAATATTTTCTGAAGGCACTGTAAATAATAATATATATTTTTTAAAGTGTCTTTTATTACACACCGTGCCCCTCACATCTCGTTTCTTGGGCTCTGGGGACATCTCCTGAGGGATGAATTTGATTGGACCTTTAATCTGTCTCCGAGACCTTTTGGTGCCGTCGGGCAGTGTCTCCATGGCGATGTCGGCATCATCGCTACTGGCCTGGTCACACTCTGAACATTGCCTGAGGAGATGGAGGGAGGTAGAGAGAGAGAGAGATAGGAGGGAGTGAGAGAGATAGGAGGGAGGGAGGGAGAGAAAGAAATAGATGTTTCAGGGCCCAGAAACTGTTCTCTCCTCTATGCAGTGGTATTCATTTTACTATCTGTGAACATGTTATGCATGGAAAATAGGTTTCGGGAAGCCTTTCTCTCTGATTACTATCAATGTCTGAACAACAGGACCTATATGCTGCTAATTATGTTGGGCAGAAAAACAAAACACTAAGATGTTTTTTTCGAAAAATACTGGTTTCCCAAAGCACTGAAATCTGAGCCTGGAGGTCCGACACTGGATTTGAGGAAAGGGGTTTCTGCTGACCCAGGCAAAGCATAAGACTGTGACATGGGTTTCTATCAGTATTAGAAGTTAGACAAAGTTAATATCGGTCTTAAAAGGTTAATATCAGTATTAGAAGTTAAGACAAAGTTAATATCGGTCTAAAAAGGTTAATATCAGTATTAGAAGTTAAGACAAAGTGAACTTGTGGATCCTGTATGTGTTTCTGATTCTGACTGAGAAGCCCTGTCTGCACCTTCCTTTCTGCCTCTGTGAAATTCCTGCCGTGCAGATCCTGATAATAAGGTAGGCTATGACTTGGCCTCGGCTCCACACAATTTCATCCATCCAAATGCTTTCTAATTTCCGCCCGCTGGAGCAGAACGCAACCACCCTCTCTTTTTCATGGTTAAATGAATTACTCCCAATCACAGACACGAGGAACGTGCAGGTTGAGGTGCCACAGAAACAAACAATACACACATGTCTAAGATGTGCATGCGCACACACACACACGTGTGCATAAACACACACGCGTATATGCAAACGCATGTACACACACTACAATCCCCCATCCTCCTTCACTTCGGAAGTAAAAAGATTAGACTAGCTGCTCTATGGAGATAACTCACTATGGAAGTATCTCACTAAGCGACAGAGATGGAATACTATTGAAACTATTGAGACAGATACACAAAAGAGCTCCTCTATCTATCTATCCAGATAAGGACATATAGCTCTGTGTGAAGTGGGACATTTCCACCATCTCTGCATTCTCTATCTGATAAATCTACTGCCACTGAGTAAGCTGAAATGTCACACTAAACATAAATAAATAAATGGTGGACATTAATGCATCTCCTACTACAAGTTATTATAAAACGGGTTGTTTGGATCCTGATTGGATGATATGCGGGAGTTGTGGGACAACTTTCTCAAAATACCATGACGTGTTAATCTCATCAATCCACTGTCCCGCAGCCCAGGCAGGAAATTCCTAAACTTCATCTCAATTGGGGGGAAAAGCGTCTACACATTATTTCCCCATGCTACTAATTGGTTTGCAACAGTTGGGGAAACTAATAATTCACCATGGAAACCGTAAACACACAGAATTCCATTCATTCATTAACCAACGCAGAGCGGCCTGTGTAGGCCTATTTGATATAATGAAGTTCTTGTCTCTCATCATCATTGAATCTCTGTTAGCTAGCTACATGCCAATGATTTGTTTAGCGTAGCAACATCGGATGAACAGAATGCAAAAGTTATCCAATGTGGGCCTGGAGGCATGGGAAATAATGGCTGCGAGTGGCCATCGATGTGAGAGCTCACTCAAGAGTTATTGGCAGCCTCTAACATGGAGATCAGAAAGTGCTGGAGTGCCATTTTAGCTGGCAAAGATGTGAGTGGGACGTCCCATTCTCCGCCAGGCTGTCACCAACCAGCGCCAGGTCCACGGACAGTCCTTCCATCGAAGTCACTATTAACATCACCAACTAGCTTGGTTAGTTTGGACTTGCCAACCATGATAGTTGTTGCCTACGTAGGACTATTGGATATTTTTTAAATCATTATTTATTGAAGTTCTTGTGTCATCATCATTGAATCTCTGCTAGCTAGCTACAAGCCAATGATTTGTTTAGCGTAGCCACGTCAAATGAATAGAATGATTAGAACTAATGACTGGGTCAAAACATGAGAGAAGAACTAACGACCAGCCCGCTTCGGTAGCAACTTCAGAATGCAAAAACAAATGTATTCATTAAAATAATGTTTATAATGAAAACATTTCATTAATATTTTTATAAATATGTTGACAACTGTTTTATAAAAGCAATAAGGCCCTCTAACCGGGAGTTTATTGTGTGATAACTCCCACCTAAGGGCTGTTCACAGCTCTTGGCTTCACCTCGGTCCTAAGAACTGCCCTAAATCGGGAATTATCACACAATAATCCCCGGGTTCTCATGCCTTATTGCTTAAATGACATGTTTTTATACAACAATGGTAAAACAATGTCATACCAGATGTACAGTGCAGTATGTCATTGCGATGGGTTGTGTGTTTGTGCTATGGACAGCACTTGATCCAACTTTTGCAACTCTTGTACCATCGAGTCCTCTAGCACCCATTCACATGTTCTCTCTCTTCCCCACCCCCCCTCTTTTCTTCCCCATCTACCTCCCCCTCTCTTTCTTCCCCATCCACTTCCCCCAGTCCCTCTCTTTCTTCCTCATCTACCTCCCCCAAGTCCCTCCGTCTCTCTCTCTTTCTTCCCCATCTACCCCCCTCAGTCTCTCTCTCTCTCCCTCCCTCACCAGTAGCTGTTCTTGGTCTTCTTGGGCATGCGTGTCAGCGGAGGCTCCAGACAGCCCAGATGGTAGTAGAGCTTGCAGGTGTCACACAGGAGCAGGAGATGCTGGTCCTGGTTTTTCTTACAGATCCCACAGCTAAAAAGGAACACACACACATACAGTACCAGTCAAAAGTGTTAAAAAAATCAAAATATATTTAATATTTTAGATTCTTCAAAGTAACCATCCTTTGCCTTGATGACAGCTTTGCACACTCTTGGCATTCTCTCAACCAGCTTCATGAGATAGTCACCTGGAATGCATTTCAATTAACAGGTGTGCCTTGTTAAAAAGTTAATTTGGGGAATTTCTTTCCTTCTTAATGTGTTTGAGACAATCAGTTGTGTTGTGACAAGGTAGGATTGGTATACAGAAGATAGCCCTATTTGGTAAAAGACCAAGTCCATATTCTGGTATGAACAGCTCAAATAAGCAAAGCGAAATGACAGTCCATCATTACCTTAAGACATGAATGTAAACCAATCCGGAAAGTGCAGTCGCAAAAACCATCAAGCGCTATGATGAAACTGGCTCTCATGAGGAACGCCACAGGAAAGGAAGACCCAGAGTTACCTCTGCTGCAGAGGATAAGTTCATTAGAGTTAACTGCACCTCATATTGCAGCCTAAATAAATGCTTCACAGAGTTCAAGTAACAGACACATCTCAACATCAACTGTTCAGAGGAGACTGTGAATCAGGCCTTCATGGTCGAATTGCTGCAAAGAAACCACTACTAAAGGACACTAATAAGAAGAGACTTATTTGGGACAAGAAACATGAGCAATGGACATTAGACCGGTGGAAATCTGTCCTTTGGTCTGATGAGGCCAAATTTGAGATTTTTGGTTCCAACCGCCGTGTCTTTGTGAGACGTAGAGTAGGTGAACGGATGATCTCTGCATGTGTGGTTCCCACCGTGAAGTACAGTATGGAGGAGGAGGTGTGATGGTGCTTTTCTGGTGACACTGTCTGAGATGTATTTAGAATTCAAGGCATACTTAACCAGCATGGCTACCACAGCATTCTGCAGCAATACGCCATCCCATCTGATTTTCGCTTAGTGGGACTATAATTTGTTTTTCAACAGGACAATGACCCAACACACCTCCAGGCTGTGTAAGGGCTATTTGACCAAGAAGGCCTCCACAATCACCACACCTCAACCCAATTGAGATGGTTTGGGATGAGTTGGGCCGTAGAGTGAAGGAAAAGCAGCCAACAAGTGCTCAGCATATGTGGGAACTCCTTCAAGACTGTTGGAAAAGCATTCCTCATGAAGCTGTTTGAGAGAATGCCAAGAGTGTGCAAAGCTGTCATCAAGGGTAGCTACTTGAATGTAAAATCTAAAATATATTTTGATTTGTTTAACACTTTTTTGGTTACTACATGATTCCATGTGTTATTTCATAGTTTATGTCTTCACTATTATTCTACAATGTAGAAAATAGTAAAAATAAAGAAAAACCCTTGAGTGGATATCTGTGTCCAAACTGTTGACTAGTACTGTACATACAGGAAATACATCAAAATCAACTCTAAGAAGATAGTTCTCAGATGAGAAGCTAGATATAAAGAGCATATAAAAGAAATCAGGTATGATAATACATACTCCTTAGGAATAGTGATGGTTGTAGAGTGTTGGAGTGCCCCAGGGTTGAATACTGGGACCTCTCTGATTGCCCAGTCACTCAATATGAGACTTTTACTTGTTTGTAATGCCTGTTGTTTGAATGTTTGTGTGTTTGTTTGTTTACCTGTAGAGGACAGCTGGTAGGTTGGAGGACTTCCCAGGAGCTCCTCCCTCCTTCTTGCTGGGCTTCCTCTCTTTTGGGGATTTCAGGACCGATGGGGAGTTCAGTTTCTGTCACGGAGAGAGACACGTCACACAATCAACTCATAGGTGTAGTGGAGACTTCAGAGAGAAGCAGTGAAGGACAGAAATGTCAAAGGTGTCCACAGAGAGGAGGGAGAGGGACGGAGGGATGGGGGAGAGAGAGCGATAGCGAGAGAGAGAGTGGGAACCTATTGTTGGTCAGTAGACAGACAGACAGACAGAGGCGGATGTGGGTCTATTTCTCCCCAGCATCTCGTTGGCTGCATGATGGCTACTGTCTGTCGCAGGTTAATTAGAAAACGTATCTGCTAGGGAGCTACTGGGGAGCTACTGGGCCACTAAACAGACAGGCTTCTCACTTGGGCAGTTCTAATCTGAGCACGCTCAGTACGCTGTCGCCCACGGCTCCCAGGGACCGGTCCTATAGGGGGACCTAAGAGAGAGGGGCCAGGGCCTCAGGACCCCAGGGTGTGTGTGTGTTTGTCTGGGGTGTGTTATCTACTAATTGTGGACCACAGTCTCCTGGTGCAATAGCTCAGTGAGTAAAAAATCCCTCCACTACTGATAGAGGGAAGTCCCCTGTCAGTTAGAGTTAATATCAAAGAGATGTGTGTGTATGTGTGTGAAGGTATCTGCTAAAATAAGAATCGGAGACAGGGAGTGAGAACCAGCCTCAGGCCATCTGTCTGGTTCATACTGGGAGTCAGACAGGCTCTGAGGCAGTGGGGGACTGAGCGGTGAGCACACACACACTAACACAGCATAAACACACACAGCACACACACAAACGGCACCCTGGGAAGGGTCAGCTGATTGGCACGCCTTCAAGGAAGAGTCTCGGTGTGTGACACACACGTGCACAGCATTTCAAATGTGATGCTTTAACTCCGTGCCAAACGGAACACTGCCAGGCAATGTTAATGAAGTATCTCATTGGTTAAAAAGATGTGACCGAGGTGTTTTTAAGTTTCACAATGTCTTCACTTTTAGAGAGTACCTCTCTCTCTCCCTTAGGCGACAACACTGAGTCAATGTCTTGGATGAGGGCTGGGGCTGCGGTTGCGAACAGCAGTCATTTCTGGTAATGTAAGGGATGGGACGGGCAGAAGGAGGGGAAATAAAAAATGAAAAGGTATCAGATAGATGACACAAAGCAACGCGGGGACGTGACTGATGTAGCCACTTAAACCTTTCTACGTTTCTAATTATGGGATTTATGGAGGTCGTTGCAGATTCACGCCGTTCTTTCCTTCCAGTCTTTCTTCACATCCTCTAGCTGTATCGCTCCATCCATTTATCTGAAGCCCCCATCGCAGCCCGATCGCAAGCCATACTTTTAATCAAGCATCATGCATTCAGTTAGCCGCTTGCGTAGATTTCTAAAGGGCTGATTACATATGCAGTCTACGGTCAACTGTATGTTGTATTATCTAGGACTACCCCCTAACCTTAGAGAGATTGGGTGTAACCAGAGGGGTGTGTGTGTACGTGTCTTGCTATAGCATCCTGTCAGAGCACTAGCTCTCTGCAGGCCTCTCCGCCTAAGTTCTCATTCTCACCTAAACACAGCAAGAGCACAACACACACACCTCACACACACGCAAACCTCGCCCAGGCACACACACACCTCGCACACACACACACCTCGCACAGACACACACCTCGCACAGACACCTTACACAAACACACCTCACACAAACCTTGTCGTTTCCAAAGTGTCATGTGAGAGAGGCTGTCTGAGACTGCGTCAGTGTCAGTGCATTACCCTGCTGCCTCCCCTCTCACAGCACAGAGCCTGTCTGGTTATTAATCTCTTCAGTGTCAGTACATTACCCTGCTGCCTCCCCTCTCACAGCACAGAGCCTGTCTGGTTATTAATCTCTTCAGTGTCAGTACATTACCCTGCTGCCTCCCCTCTCACAGCACAGAGCCTGTCTGGTTATTAATCTCTTCAGTGTCAGTACATTACCCTGCTGCCTCCCCTCTCACAGCACAGAGCCTGTCTGGTTATTAATCTCTTCAGTGTCAGTACATTACCCTGCTGCCTCCCCTCTCACAGCACAGAGCCTGTCTGGTTATTAATCTCTTCAGTGTCAGTACATTACCCTGCTGCCTCCCCTCTCACAGCACAGAGCCTGTCTGGTTATTAATCTCTTCAGTGTCAGTACATTACCCTGCTGCCTCCCCTCTCACAGCACAGAGCCTGTCTGGTTATTAATCTCTTCAGTGTCAGTGCATTACCCTGCTGCCTCCCCTCTCACAGCACAGAGCCTGTCTGGTTATTAATCTCTTCAGTGTCAGTGCATTACCAAGTTTAGATTAGATCAGGATTTACACACATTATCAGTATATCATCTCTCAAGCTAATTCTGTCCCTGTTTATATCTGTACGTTTAAGTTCAAGTTATCACATAACATTGTTAACTTGTGCACCGTTCCAATTTCGATCATCTTGGATTCAGTCATTTCACACACTACCTAAGTGTGAATAATGTTTCACTGGTTGTTGCCTTGGACAGAATTTCTGAATAAAATCTTTTTTAATGGCACTTCCAAACAGGCTCTGTTACTTAAAAAAGTAAAAAGGTCTCGCAGAGCAATTTCTGTAGAGCCGCATTTCGCACTCATTAAACGACCCATCACCCGTGGCGACGCACCTAGGCGATTTGGTTGCCATGGCAAGTGGGAACGTGATAGAAAGCAAGCGGACCGTGTCTAACTTCATTTAGAGTGGAGCAGAGCCAGGTCTGGTCTGCCTTTATGGCAAATGACAGGTCAATCACTTAGTGTAAATGAAAGATGTTGTTTTTTTACAGGAGCCTATTACGGGCTGCAGAATTACCCCACGGTAACTCTGTGGGTTGCTACGGCAGGTTGCTATGGCCAATCTAGATTCCTCTCAATCCATCATCATCACCAGCTCCTGGGCATGTAGCAGGGAGACCTGTCCGGTTGGAGTTTAATCCTCTGACTTTCTAACCAACTTTTCTGTTCTGTTTCTGTTCTGCGTAGGCGTGATGAAACAACAAATGAAGGACCGGTGCTGGAGTTTGGTTTAGTGGGAGTGTTGCCAACTCAGGAATAAACATAAGAAAGAAAGATAGGAGGAGGAGAATGGATGAGGAGGAAAGGAGGATGAGAAAGTGGACAGAGGAGGAAGAGGGAAGGAAAACAAGAGGAGGAGGAGAAAGTGATGTGATATTAACATACCTGTCCTAGGATTCCTCCCAGCATGGTCCATATGACCTGGCCCTCACTCCTCAGAACACCGTTGACATTCTGCAGGTCCTCCAGAGACTCACACAGCTACAGAAAGGGAGAGACAGACAGCTTATGTTGTGTGTGTGAGTGTGAGTGTGTTTGTGTGTGTGTGAGTGTGAGAGAGAGATGCACACACATACCCTTATACTACCCCTTACAAAGAGAAACATCAAAGGACACATACACACACAGGTAAAAACACCTGTCATGTCTATATTTGAAGACAGACATTAGATACGATGTGAAGCTCCTCAAAGAAAGAGATGAGAGGAGGAAAAGAGGTGAGTATTATTAACTGGATGTGAATCTCAAGTACTGTACACTCTCTGTAACTCTGTCTCCTTCTCCCTCTTCCTCCCCCTCTATCTCTCTTTCTCTCTCTCTGTAATGCTCTGTCTGTCTCCTGTCTTTTCCTCTCCATCTCTCCGTAACTCTCTGTCTGTCTCCTTCTCCCTCTTCCTCCCCCTCTCTTTCTCCATTCCTCTGTCTGTCTCCTCCCTCTTCCTCCCTCTCTCTTTCTCCATGCATCTGTCTGTCTCCTCCCTCTCCCCCCCCTCTCTTTCTCCATTCCTCTGTCTGTCTCCTCTCTCTTCCTCCCCCTCTCTTTCTACATCTCTCCGTAACTCTCTGTCTGTCTCCTTCTCCCTCTTCCTCCCCCTCTCTTTCTCCATTCCTCTGTCTGTCTCCTCTCTCTTTCTCCATCTCTCTGTAACTGTCTGTCTCCTCTCTCTTCCTCCCCCTCTCTTTCTCCATTACTCTGTCTGGCTCCTTCCCTCTCTATCTCCATCTCTCTCTGGGCTTTACTTAATCAGCTCTGCCAGAGGAGGTGAAAGGGAAACGTTCACTAACACCTCACATTATCTCCCAGAGATGACTGAGTCTACCTCCTCCTCCAACCCCCCCCCCCTGTCAGGGACTTTATAGCTGTATCAGTAGCTAGACTTCTAATCTTAATTATCCTTCTCCCTCTTTGTGTTTCTCCATCTCTCCCAGGGCCACTTCTCCCTCTTTCCCTCTCTGTGTTTCTCCATCTCTCCCAGGGCCGCTTCTCCCTCTTTCCCTCTCTGTGTTTCTCCATCTCTCCCAGGGCCACTTCTCCCTCTTTCCCTCTCTGTGTTTCTCCATCTCTCCCAGGGCCGCTTCTCCCTCTTTCCCTCTCTGTGTTTCTCCATCTATCCCAGGGCCACTTCTCCCTCTTTCCCTCTCTGTGTTTCTCCATCTCTCCCAGGGCCGCTTCTCCCTCTTTCCCTCTCTGCGTTTCTCCATCTCTCCCAGGGCCACTTCTCCCTCTTTCCCTCTCTGTGTTTCTCCATCTCTCCCAGGGCCGCTTCTCCCTCTTTCCCTCTCTGTGTTTCTCCATCTCTCCCAGGGCCGCTTCTCCCTCTTTCCCTCTCTGTGTTTCTCCATCTCTCCCAGGGCCACTTCTCCCTCTTTCCCTCTCTGTGTTTCTCCATCTCTCCCAGGGCTCCTTCTCTATTTTTCTCTTTCCATCTCCATGTAAAAGCAAGTCGAGCGGTGCAATTAGCAACACACACTCCATTAATAACGCCTAATACGTGTGGCAGAAAGACTGAACGCAACATTAACTCCCCTGACTTTTACTCCGCTATTTTATTCCCTTCTTCATCGGGCCTGATGGAGCGAAGCTGCCCTGCGCCACCGTACCCAGGTCACATGGGGAGGACAGATGAAAGGAGATAGATGGAGAGACAGAGAAAGAGAGAAGAGGGACACAGAGAGATTGAGGGAGAACAAGATGGATAGAGCGAGAGACAGAGATGAGAGATGGCGAGAGCTAGACGGAGGAGGAACAAGAACGCTCTTAAAATGGCATTTTTCACGGTATGTAGTAAAACAGTGGTTAATGTGTCATTGTAGGTTTATGAATGATGCACTGTCTGTGTTTCCGAAGACTAGAGGCCATGTAGTACAAAGACATAGCACAGCTTCAGTGTGAGGACTCAGAGCAACGCTACTGGAGAATCACTGGTAAACCCCTAGTGACTGGTTGATAACAATGTGGATTAACATTTTGTCCACCATCTCCCTGGCCGTGTCTACTACCACAGAGCAGTCAAGCAAGCATGTTTTTCGGTGGTTTTTACGGCTTGTACCCCTACTAACCTTGTTGTAGTCGACGTGCAGCTTCTCCTGCTCACTCTCCAGCTTGTCTTTGAGGCTCTTCTGCTCAGAGATATTGTCCTGGATCTGTACCATCTTCATGTTCCTCTCTGCATAGCAATAAGGACACCAATCAATAAACCACCATCACAATCTATACACACACATCAATAGGACCGATCCCAATCTATCTCCATCTATATACAGGAAAAGGCACATGAGAAACAGCGTGTGCTGATCTGATGGGAGATAGCTGGGGGATGTTGTTCAAGGTTACTGGCACGCTGTGTCGTCACACAAACACGTGCGAGAGCACACACCTATCCACACACATGCGAGCGCACACATTCACGCACAAACACACATCTGGCAATGTCATCATCATCATTCATTTTGGGGAAGAACATGTATTTTTTCCAAGGCTGCATGCTGAGAGCCTATAGAACTCTGGCATAGACTCTCAGACAGTTCACATTTAGTAACAACATGAAGTATAATCGTGTATTAGGTTGGTAATGTAAGTCTATGTAGCCATCAGTCAGATGGTTTTTGTTTCCCTGCTCACCCAGGTAATAGTTGACGAAGTCTGCAGTGAGGGCAGGCTGCTTGTGTTTCCTGCGTCCGTCCACACTGGCGCTGATGTCTGACGTGTCTACGGGGAAGATGTCCGTGCTGAAGAAGAAATAAAACAGGGCAGACCCGGGATTTGAACCGACAACCCCCTGGTTGCTGGTCCACCTCTCTAACCTCTAAGCCCCTCCCTGATGAGGGGAAAAAGGTGCAGCTCTCGCACTTCCAGTTAAAACTAATCTTTATGAATTCTAGGGGTGTGCCGAGTAGTCGGACAAAACGAGTATTGTAACTGATTTGGCCAATTTATGGATACGATTATGATCTGAGTATTTTTTGTAATTATCCGTGATTGGAAAAACAGTTATTTTCGGGTGCCAGCAAGCATCTTTCTCATGTCGTTCAGATAATGTCTTTGAGTCAGGCATGTGTGTAGTCTAAATAACTCAACTGGCTAGTTTGCCTGTCTGTAAAGAGAAGGGCGGGCTGTACGTTGATCCTGCTGTTCTGATTGGATAATTTCACCGGATTACTTTATTTTATATTTTAACTTTACCTCGCATGTTTTCAGTCTGATCATTTAGATTGCTGCTGCCTGCTACTATGATAAATCACATGGTGAGAACATTTGCTATCAAGCTATCAATGTGCATACTATCTAAAAATTGGGGCAAGGGTCGGGAAAAAATATGAAACTGATGCACATTTTGACTGAGTGACAGCAAACTTGACGGTCCGCTGCACGTTGAGGACACAGACACACACACCCCTCCGCGCACTGCTCCTAATTTGCAGTGAGAACATGCAGGGAGGTATTTTGCCAATACCTATTTAGGCATAATAAAATCCTATCACGAGTATCATCCGATCCGAATATCAACTGTCAATTTACGGATACGATTACGAATATGAGTACTGCCATGTTGGCACAACCCTAATACATTCTACATTTGGGCTACACCTCAACTATCGGTCGATCTGAACACTGTCTTTTCCCACAGACATAAATCCTCTACAGGAATGATGTCCCCCCCACGGGACGGTTAAGCTAAAGTAGGCTAATGTGATTAGCATGAGGTTGTAAGTAACATTAAAATTACCCAGGACATAGGGCAGAAAGCTTAAATTCTTGTTAATCTAACTGCACTGTCCAATTTACAGTAGCTGTTACAGTGAAATAATACCATGCTATTGTTTGAGGAGAGGGCACAATTATAAACTTGAAAATGTATAAATAAACCAATTAGGCACATTTGGGCAGTCTTGACACAACATTTTGAACAGATATACAATGGTTCATTGGATCAGTCTAAAACTTTGCACATACACTGCTGCCATCTATTGGCCAAAATCTAAATTGCGCCTGGGCTGGAATAATACATTAGGGCCTTTCTCTTGCATTTCAAAGATGATGGTATTATCTTTTACCAGATCTAATGTGTTATATTCTCCTACATTAATTTCACATTTCCACAAACTTCAAAGTGTTTCCTTTCAAATGGTATCAATAATATGCATATCCTTGCTTCAGGTACTGAGCTACAGGCAGTTAGATTTGGGTATGACATTTTAGGTGAAAATTAAAATTAAAGAGTTGGATCAATTAAGAGGTTTTAACTCCTACCTGATGCCCATGAGCTCAGCCTTCCTCATGAGTTTCCTGATGGCGGAGGCGCTGGAGGTCAGGGGTCGTGGCAGCTTTTCCCGGGGGACCCAGGCCTGGGGCCGGGTGTTACGGGACTCTGCCCTGGACCGGTACTGCTGCAGCCGGGTGGTGATACGGGCCTGCCAGGGGCTCAACACAACACAAAGAAACACACACTTCATTATCTAATGACAGTTTGACCGAGTCCCAAATGGTACTCTATTCCCTATGATCCTGGTCAAAAGGAGTGCACTATATAGGGAATAGGATGCCATTTCGGACGCAGACATTACAACTTAAAACTTCCCCAGGTTGTTCCTGCTGGGTTCTCCTTCAACTCACTCCTGCCTGGCTCAGTTTGTAGAGCATGGAGCTTGCAACACCAGGGTTATGGGTTAAATTCATTTCGGTATGAAAAAGTACCAAAATGTATGCAGTCACTACTGTAAGTCACTCTGCATAAGAGAGTCTGATAAATGATTAAAATGTCAAATGTAAATGTAAAATAAAATAAAAGTAAATAAGTAAAACATGGATAACTTACTGTCGAAGACGGTTCATTGTTCTATGTACAAGAATCAATGACGCAAACACTGACAAGCATTTCTATTTATTTACATTTTGCAGTCCTAACAGCGGAGAGCCAGTGTGAGTCTGAGCCAGTCTTGACCTCTCACCTGTGCCTCGGGGGCCAGCTGCTTCTCTTTGTCCTGTAGAGACGCCTTGCAGTAGGACTGGAGAGCCAGGTAGTTCTTCCTCTTCCACTTCCTGTCATAGCGGTCCGCATGCTGCTTACAGTATGCAAAGAAGGGATCGGCTATGTCCTGGGGAAACACACACGTGTTCAAAACACGATCGACCACGGGTCAACATTGTTCCTTGTGTACCGTGTATGCCATGCCTTTCAGCACTCTTAAGTCAAGAGATCAATTTCCCTGTGTAAAATACAGTCACTTACATAATTCAAAATAATATGTTAGATTCTGGGTTAAACATGGAACATTGTTATACTACAGACATGATCCATCAGAAGTAATACTATAGTACCTGAGGAGTGATAGAGACTGGTTTTTACATCAGAAGTTAATGGTTATCTGTAGGAGACAGATGGCTTTGGAATGTGCTGGGTGGACGGGAGGCAGTTAAGGGAGTGCTATAGGTGAAACGGGTGGAGAGTTTTGGATTAGACATCAAGGGGGTTGAGGTCACCTTAAGGGAGAAGGAATGGTTTATTACCCCATCACTTCGTCTTCCTGTCGAACCATAACAGATGTCAGGGTTGGAGAGGAGGAGGAGTGCATCTAAATTGGAGTATATATACTTGTGTTGGTGGAAACATGTTTTGTCTAATGCAGCTGTATTGATCCTCTGGGAAGAATTAAACGTGGTTAAGCTTTGATAGTGTCTGTAAAGTGTTTTACTCTGAGAATTAGAAACTAACAAATAGTAATGGTTTCATTATTATCCGATGGGGATTTTTTTTCTCAGAAATGGTCTTCCAAATTCCAGGTAAGAAAACAGTGAACTACAATTAAAGTCTGTATTTCTTAATTATATTCAATATCCACAACAACCATACAGCTCACCTTCAAGGTCCTAAAACATGCATCTCCCCCTTTCCTCTTCCTCCTCCGTCATAGGGATAAAACACACTACAAAACCCGCCAGCCATTTCACAGGCAGGCCCCTGGCTCCCCTAGAACCGTTTAGGCTTAAGGTGTTTAGGTGGATTTTATCAGAGGCTTCACCTGTTGATAGGGGCCCTTTGCCACAGCTCACTGGATTAAGTGGATAACGGTGAGTATGCACTTTCTGGGCTGGGTTTATCGGTGCGCCGGCCACCTTCATGCCGCAGAAATAAGTGAGGCGAGGCGCATATGAGCTGCACTGCAGAAGGATCCTGAATACTAACTATAACCAGACCGTTATAGTGTCAATATTATACAGACTTAGATTTGTTATTACAATTTCCATATAAGCAGGAGGTTGGTGTAGGAGCCAGGGCCGGTTTTAGAGACTGTTTTAAAGGACTACTCGTTTGGGACCAGAGGAACTTACAGTAAATTAATACGTTACTGTCTCATTGACAAACTGATCCCAGGTAAGGAAGTCAATCAATTGATCAGATGAATTAAGGCTATTGATGGGAGGTCTGGAAACTGGGATCTGATGGATATCCTGCTCTAAGAACATCCCCACCCCCGCTATGTTGTTGAAACGCATAACAGGGTCTTTAAAAACAGACTGAGATTTAATAAAATCCCACTTCTGAAACCATATGTGAGGAATTTTACAGAAACAAAAAAAACAGGGTCACATGATTCATGTCCTGTTTTCTTCTCTTACCTCTTCCGCAGCTGCCTCGGAGAGAAGCCCCTCCCTCTGAGCACAGGTCACATGGAAGTAGGATCGGCACATGCCAGCATCACAACTGATACACACGCCTGTCCGGGCGAACCGGGTGTCCTCGCAGAAACTGCACTCCTGGACAAAGAGGAAGCAAAAACATTGGTCAGAAACCCCACTTATGCAATAGAGAGCTCAGAAACTGCACTCAGGTACAAAAAAGACCATAAAAGGTTCAGAAACCTTCGACAATGACTTCGCTCAGTTCAATCAAACAAACAAAGTGACCACATGGAGAAACTTGCAAATGCTTTAATTATTCTCCTCTCAAATATAGTAATACCCGTCTTCCAGCAGCAATTTATTTTCCGTTTGAAAAGGCCCTGAACCACAGCAGGAAGCCTTTTCAAGTGCTTCTAAAAATCATTCTCCTCCACAAAAGTCTTCTATTGGCTTAGTGACCCTCAAAAGGGTTCCATCTAGAATGAATGTCAGACTGACTCCACTGACTGATCAATGTGTTTAGTTGGATGTAAAGTTTGACAGTAACCAACCAAACAAGAGTCATTTTATTACTGTCTTAACGTGCTGCTCCTCATAAACCAGACTAATTCATCACAGACAACGGAAGTCTATTGTCTGTGTTGACAAAAACAGGGAGTCCAAAAATCTAAAACCCATTCCTCAGTCTTCCACTGTGATAAAGCATGTTGGAAGTAATATGGATTGATTTTGTTCCACACGATTTACATCATCTTTATTATTTGAAACATATAAAAACATGTCATTTGTACTTGCCTTGGCCCCATACTTGGAGTAATTCATCTCTGTGAGAGTCACTGGTCGTAGTTTATCAATGTCCCCAAACGCTACTCCAGGGACGTAGAGAGCACAAACCACATGGACCCATCTAGAAAATACACATGAAAGAAAAAAGGATACATTAGCAAAGGCGCTATGTGAAGCATGTGCCTACCACACCTACTCATTCAAGGGTTTTTCTTAGTTTTTACTATTTTCTACATTGTAGAATAATAGTGAAGACATCAAAACTATGAAATAACACATATGGAATCATGTAATAACCAAAAAGTATTAAACAAATTCTTAAAATATAGCCACCCCTTGCATTGACGACAGCTTTGCATACTCTTGGCATTGTCTCAACCAGCTTCACGAGGTAATCACCTGGAATGCATTTCAATTAACAGGTGTGCCTTGTTAACAGTTAATTTGTGGAATTGCTTTCCTTCTTAATGCTTTTGAGCCAATCAGTTGTGTTGTGACAAGGTAGGGGTGGTAAACAGAAGATAGCCCTATTTGGTAAAAGACCATATTATAAGTCCATATTATAGCAAGAACAGTTCAAATAAGCAAAAGAGAAACGGTAGTCCATCATTACTTTAAGACATGAAGGTCAGTCAATATGGAACATTTCAAGAACTTTGAAAGTTTCTTCAAGTGCAAAAACAATCAAGAACTATGATGAAACTGGCTCTCATGAGGAACGCCACAGGAAAGGAAGACCCAGAGTTACCTCTGCTGCAGAGGATAAGTTCATTAGAGTTAACTGCACCTCATATTGCAGCCCAAATAAATGCTTCACAGAGTTCAAGTAACAGACACATCTCAACATCAACTGTTCAGAGGAGACTGCATGAATCAGGCCTTCATGGTCGAATTGCTGTAAAGAAACCACTACTAAAGGACACTAATAAGAAGGAGACTTGCTTGGGCCAAGAAACACGAGCAATGGACATTAGACCGGTGGAAATCTGTCCTTTTGTCTGATTTGCCATGTCTTTGTGAGATGTTGAGTAGGAAAACAGATGATTGCATGTGTGGTTCTCACCGTGAAGCATGAAGGTGGTGGTGTGATGGTGCTTTTCTGGTGACACTGTCTGTGATTATTTAAAATTCAAGGAACAATTAACCAGCATGGCTACCACAGCATTCTGCAGTGATAAGCTATCCCATCTGGTTTGTGTCCATGAGACTATCATTTGTTTTTCAACAGGACAATGACCCAAAACACACCTCCAGGCTCTGTAAGGGCTATTTGACCATGAATTTGACAATTACCTGACCTCAACCCAACTGAGATGGTTTGGGATGAGTTGGACCGCAGAGTGAAGGAAAAGCAGCCAACAAGTGTTTAGCATTTGTGGGAACTCCTGTTGCAAAACTGTTGGAAAAGCATTCCTCGTGAAGCTGGTTGAGAGAATGTCAAGGGTGTGCAAAGCCGTCATCAAGACAAAGGGTGGCTACTTTGAAGAACATAAAATCTAAAATCTATTTTGATTTTGATTTGTTTAACACTTTTTTGGTTACTACATTATTTCATACGTTTTATTTAATAGTTTTGATGTCTTTAATATTATTCTACAATGTAGAAAATAGTAAAAATAAAGAAAAACCCTTGAATGAGTAGGTCTGTCCAAACTTTTGACTGGTACTGTATATATATATTTTTTTGCAGGACGTAACATATAATATGAAATGGATGACATTGTACACTACTGGCTGAAATTATACAAAACCTTTATAACGCATCTTTAAGATATACAAGTAAATGTGTGCTGACAAAGCTCTATTAAATTAGGTACTGCAAAATGTGAAAATGTAAACATTGCAAAATATGAAAACTTCACTCAGATAATTAACATAAATTAATCACTTAAACAGCTTTTAAAACTTCAGTAGTTGATTTCAGCAGCCCAAGCCACACTCTCTGACTGAGCATCAGTTTGGTGTGACACATTTTCACATGCGGACTTTGGGGACGAGAATCCGAAGTCCAATATAAAGATATCCATCTCCAGCAAGCAAGCGAGCGCTCCACAGTTTAATTTGCTGTGTTTTTCATGCTCTAGTGAAGTAGTAAATTCGGGTGCAGGCTGGCTGAGGAGCCTTATCAGCGACAGCGTGGCTGGAGTCTCCACGCTTCACATAACACACTTTCTCTCTCTCTATCCCTCACTGTCTCTCCTCTCTTTTTCTCCCCCCTCCTATCTTTCTCTCCTTCCCTCACTTGCCTTCTTTCCCTCTCTCCATTCCCTACCCTTCTCTCTTTTTCTTCCCCTCACCCTCCCTCTCATTCTCTCTCTCCCGGTCTTCCCTCTCTTCTCTTTCCCTCTCTCTACCTGCTATACTTTCTCCAAAGCTGAATGCATGCACAATTTAAATGGAGAGAGGCTTTAGGTCACCTACAGTGAATTACCATTAACGGCCAACTACTTTTGTTGATGTGGTTGAAGGCAATTCCTATAGTGTAGGCAATTCCTATAGTATAGACAATTCCTATAGTGTAGGCAATTCCTATAGTGTAGGCAATTCCTATAGTGTAGGCAATTCCTAGTGTGTAGGCAATTCCTAGTGTGTTCATTGCAATTTCAAGAGTGTGCGTGATTGGTCCAATGTAATTCACCCAAATGAGCAAATTAAATCATGTGAAAAATCATAAAATCAGTGTGTAGAATCATGGCCCACCTCCCAGCGTCAGTCTCTTTGAAGATCCCGTCCTGATTGGGGCAGAGCTCACAGCTGGGCGTGACTCCGTTCTTGCAGGCATCACAGAACCACGGTTCCGTGGAGTTCTCCGAGGCAGAACTCATGATGGAATCACTCTCCCCGTCCACTCCATAGCAACCTGGAACACATGTAGAACGTCTGTCAGTCACATCGTCAGAGGTGCTTTCAATAATGCTGATCGGTAGCTGACAACAGTTAACATATTCCATTAGCGTTTACGTTTGCCGCGAACATTCAATGACTAATTATCATGCATCTATCATGCAATAGCTCTATCAGAGTAAGGGTTGCAGAATCCATTACATTGTCTAACAACAAGGTGGTGGATCCTCTTAAAAGGTGTGAAGGCTGAGTCACACCTAGGACCGAGAAGACCAGAGAACAGTGCCCTGACAAGCACACAACGTGTCAACTTTCTGTTTACTTGTTTCCCCTAAAACCTCCAGAGAGCTTTCAATCTACTCTAAAACTTTATACTCCAGCGTTCTAAGAGGGAATATTTGATCATATTGTCGAGGCCTCAGACTAAGAGAGAGAGAGAGAAGCCACACGCAAAGCACGTTAATATTTTTTCCAGGGTTGCCAAAACAATTACTTTCGTTGATGCGGTTTCTATGGCTGCTATTACACTGGCCAAACGTGGTCCGCGCTACAAATGAGGGCAGCAATCAGCCTCTCTGCCTTCCATTGGAGAGATAACACACTGGCTCCTAATTCAGTCACCCAGCCTCCAGGCTCTCTGAGCGATGGGAGACTCACAAATCAAACTCTCAATGTTGTACATGCTCTGCATGCTTGTCACTCTGGACCACACTCGGGAATCAGTCGAGTCTGACGACCAACCGACGGCAAACATTGAGAAGCCACACCAGACGGCAATGTTTATTCAGTTGTATGTTGTTTTTTCTCTCAGTGCATACATGTCCTCTATATGTGCGCTCTGATTTTGACCATTTGCATCACGGTGAACAGATATGTTAGAGTGGCTTGAAAACGATGTTTGTCTGTGTGGAAAATAGGCGGGTTATATAGGGTACTGCCGTATCCAGGTCGTCATTGTAAATAATAGTTTGTTCTTAATTAACTGACTTGCCTAGTTAAATAAAGGTTACATTTACAGCAGGTTTATTTATGACCAGGTGAGGAAGTCCAAGTCAGAATTACATCAATCAAGTCAGGATCACATCAATCAAGTCAGGATCACATCAATCAAGCACTGATTATTTCAATAGGGCAATTAGTACACAGCTGGAGCTTCATCCTGACCTCCAAACCACGATCTCTGCCTCACATTTAACTACAACAAACTACAATAAATGTCCTTTCTCAATGATTCCCCCCACAGTATGTAGGCAAGGGCAAGAGGCTAAGTCCCCAGGTGCTCCAATATAGCTCAAGGTTTATTTTCTTAAAAAAAAAAAAGATATTACTGAAAATACTGCTGGCAACAGTTGGGTGCTTAATAGTGATTGGTGCTTTGAACCAAGGGAACCGGGAGCTGTGAACGATCACCACGCTGGTTTTACCGGCTTACGGCTGAACCGTCGCCGCAAATCTCCGATGTTCCTTTTGAACCGAGATACAAAGCTGGAAGCACTAAGCCATGGGGTGCTGGCTAATGTGAGCTAAGCTGACCAAAAGTGATGACTACGGGGTAGCTTCATAATCCTCCAAGTGAAGATTATCCTTGTCACAAATGACGAGCTTGGCAGTTAAAGAGGTTATAGGGGGTAGGGTATAGTGTTGACTAAATCAAGAGAAGAAGAAGTCATTTGAATTGTATTACGGTTTTATAGTGAATGAAAGGTCCGACTGGGTATATGGTGCTGCTGAGGAAGGAAGGACGCGGTCGTGCTTACAAGACATTAGGTGTTAACATTTAAGTGTGAATATGAGTGTGTGTGTGGTTCTGAATCTCCATCTGTTCTAATATGAAGATGAGTGTTTTTCTTTTCCCCAGGATCAAACTAATAGGCACACATCATTTTGGTGAGAGAGTAATCAGTTATTTTGACAGTGCATAGATGGGTTCCTATTTTCATGTTGGCAGCGATGTCACACTAATCATCTCTTTACGGTTCTCAACACACCCAACATAATGTCCATCTCTGCCTCCTCCTGAAAGTGAGGTGGAGAGAGTACACCTACACACCTGTCAGAGCAGCGCCATTGAATTCAGTTCATTGTTATCGATGCTGCTTCAGTGTTACCTGTTCCATCATTACATCTCATTTAGATTTCAGACACAAATGATTTCAGATGGAAGTCGAACAAATCAATATTGTTTGAATATTTGGAGAAATGTACATAACAGCTGTCTCTTCATACATGCAGTTAAATAATTGTTTAATCAATTCAATAAACTAATATCCTGTGTAAAAACAACTCAATAAACTAATATCCTGTGTAAAAACAACTCAATAAACTAATATCCTGTGTAAAAACAACTCAATAAACTAATATCCCGTGTAAAAACAACTCAATAAACTAATATCCTGTGTAAAAACAACTCAATAAACTAATATCCTATGTAAAAACAACTCAATAAACTAATATCCTGTGTAAAAACAACTCAATAAATGAATATCCCGTGTAAAAACAACTCAATAAACTAATATCCTATGTAAAAACAACTCAATAAACTAATATCCTATGTAAAAACAGGTCTGAAAAGAGGTTTTAGTCAAATGTCCTATATTCTAATCTCTATCTCTTCATCTATTCACTCTGTGGCTACCTGTCAAAATATTTCCTTTTCTCCCCCCCAGAAATAAAAACTCCAGCATCCAGCGTTTTCAAGATGGATGCTCTTAGATTCGTTCAATTCAATTTCTCCCTCAATGGTAACACTTTCGATTCCAAGATTAAGTGGACCTATTCAAAAGCACTCATATAAGCAGAGCCGATGTGCAGAATGAGGCATGACAACACCCACACACACAGAGCCCAGATCTCACTAAATAACACCAATTACATATGATGTAATTGAAGGTTTTCATGACAGATGTGTGTGTGTTTTCAGATGGAATGAGCAGAAAACAACTGCCAGCTGTCTTCCTCTAAATCACCAGCACTGAATTAAAACTCCATATTAAGATGGAGAACAATCTCTCAAAACATGACTTTATTCTGCTCCTTTTTAAAAACAATGCAATCATTCTCATGGCCAGTATACCATAGAATAAATCATTTCCTCGTTATGGGGAAAAAAAACCACAAGGCTGCTACGGCTTGATAGCGTGTTCATTTCAATTCGACTTTCTAAACCTGTTTTGAAAGGAAGACAGAGAGAGGGAGAGCGAAAGACAGAGAGGGAGAGAAAGAGTGGAGTAATTCAATAATAAGTATAATTCAATGTTCTCGTCTGACAAAGGCCTGATAATGGATTACAACGCTATTTCTAAAATGAAAATGAACTGTCAATAAGCAGCTTCACAATGCTTTGTTTTCTTCTATGGGTCCCATTCATTCATTCATCTGCACTTCTCCTCTAGGTTTGAATTCACTGAATCCACTGCAAACACTGGATATAAACACAATACCAGCTTAATGTGTTGTGGATCACTTAAAGGCTCACTGTGATATTTACTATGAATTTGAGAGTGGTTAGGCCACATTTCTCCAGCCTCATTATAGAAAATCAAGTGGCAGGGCTGGCGTTTTGTCATTATTTTATTAAGGCGTGGGCCTTTAAATGCATTTCAGGGGCTTCGGGAGCTGCCCTTGTGGCACTAAGGTTTCTGCAGTTAGTTGAAACAGCATGAGGGAAAACATGGTTTTTAACCTTGAGCTGAGCTCTTAACCCACATGAATGTGATAATTACCCTGGTGTATAACAGGAGATACGGAGGATGTACAGAAGGCATCTCACTGCCATGGATAAGGCCATATGTCTGCTAAGCACTTCCTGAACCTCATCTAAGGCAAGGCTGCCTTCAAAATGGCACAGAGGAACAACAAGACCGGGTATTGACAATGCTAAAGCTACTAGGCCTATACTTCAAACAGTACGAAGGGTAGGTTCTTTACAGTTCTGTAACAGACTAAACGATGTCATATGAAATGGACCACGAGTTGAATGTAATGCAATACAAAGGGAATGAGGTGCCATTTCAGACGCAGCCATACACTAGCACCCTTACAGTGAAGGGGGATAGAAGGAAACAGTGTATGATTTGTGCCTGTGTCATCTGCTGGTACTACAGTATGACACACGCCAGACCAGTTAGTCACACATTGGCGTTGTCCATCGCAGCGACAACAAAAAACAGCCCTCCTAAACATAGTTTCCTACTGAATATGCATTTAAACAAATGAGCCCAAACAGTAGCGCCTAAATGAATTAAGCACATTTGAGAAAATAATTAACTTTACGGTCCAGAACTCGTTAGGGAGCCGAGTGAAATCAATAGCACAGGGATTTAATTGGTGGTAGAATGATGTATGTCCCAAATGGCACCCTATTCCTTATTAGTGCACTACTTTTGACCAGAGCCCTATGTAGGGAATAGGGTGCCATTTGGGATGCAAGCAAGGTCTATTAATGACAATGTCATGTTCTTATATTAGGGGAGAGCATTTTAACAGCCACACTGGATACCAGCACACTGCTGAAACAGGAAAAGTGCAAAACAAAAAAGACTAGAAATTGTAAAGGGACATAAAAACAATCAAGAAGTGACTGTCTTCTCTACTGAAAAGCTAGAAGGAGCATTTAGGCTTGAGAGAAAGAAAGAGACACAGAGAGAGACACAGAGAGAGACACAGAGAGAGAGAGACACAGAGAGAGAGAGACACAGAGAGAGACACAGAGAGAGAGAGAGAGAGAGAGACACAGAGAGAGAGAGAGAGAGAGAGAGAGAGAGAGAGAGAGAGAGAGAGAGAGAGAGAGAGAGAGAGAGAGAGAGAGAGAGAGAGAGGAGAGAGAGGAGAGAGACAGAGAAAGAATCAGAGCTTTTTTTAATGGTGATGCAGTTAATGATGTCTGTGATCATTCAACACACAGAGATACACACTAGCCCATGCTAATCAAAAGCAGCTAGTCTGCAGGTTCCAGGGCTGTGACAGATACAGGCTGTGTCTGTATGGACAACTGGCTATCTGAACCTCTGCTGTGCTCACCAAGACTTTTGATCTTTCTCCCCCTCCCTCTCTGCACTGGACTTCCTGCATCTTCTCCTTTCATCCATCGTTCCTTCCCTCTGGTCCGAGGAGGAGAGTGTCTGTCTGAACGAGGGAATGTGTAGTGCTCCGGAAAGGAGAACAAAGAGTTCTGGAGTCAAGCAGAGAGACGAGGTGGTCGGACGACTCAACCAAGCTGCAGATAATGACAGCTCATCTCTCATCTCTTCCTCACGATCACTCCCTCGTTTTCTCTCTCTCCTTCCTGTTACAATCCCTTGTTCTCCCTCCACCCTCACTCTCTTATTTTCTCAGAATAGTGAGTCAGGGACATCATAAAGAGCACTGTGCCTCTAAAGCCCAGAGGAGGATGGAGGATAACCCAGCACCTTTTGACCCCAAAACTATGAGCTAAACATGAGCTAGTTGGAGCCAAAAAGGCTAACAGAACAATCCATGCATAGCTTTAGCATCCAGCATCCTCTCCTCCTCCCACTACAGTTGAAACTCCTGAGTTGGCAAAACGCCAGCTCACTCTCTTCTCATCAGGGTGGGTAGGGCACTGGGCACAGAATCTGTAGAAAGGCCCTGGCTATTCCTCTGTTTCCCATTTCATGCCAGCATCATCCCATGCATATGACAGGTTCTGCCTTGACGTGTGTGTGTGTGTGTGTGTGTGTGTGTGTGTGTGTGTGTGTGTGTGTGTGTGTGTGTGTGTGTGTGTGTGTGTGTGTGTGTGTGTGTGTGTGTGTGTGTGTGTGTGTGGGGGTCAACTTTCTGAGCTGCTGCGCAGAGCTGCAGGTGGGCAGTTGTGACATGGAGGCAACCGTGTGGGCCAACCATCTCCTGAATTAACCAACCTCCCTCTCCCTCAGGGTGCCTGGCACTGTGGTGCTGCTGGCTCTCGAGGGGGGGGGGCCCGTGTGTGTCTCTAAGAAATGGCTTGCGAGGGAGGGGCAGTGCTCAGTATGGAACAGCTGTCTGTTCAGTCAGGGGGCGGCCACAACACTCCTACCTGCCAGCCTCTCTCCACCATGGGAGGAGAAAATGCCTCAGTGAGGCTAATGAAGGAGAAAGAGTTCCTACTTGTCACTTTCTTGCTCTTCTACAGTCCTCCAACCTCTATGCATGTCTTACTGTGCCTTTTCTACAGTCCTCCCACTCCCTTTATCTCTCTCTCTCAAAACGTGCATCCTCTCCATCTCTCATTGCAACAGAAAGAAAAGGAAAGCTTGTAATACAAGCCGTTTTCCTGATGCGTGCAATTCTGATGAAATACATGTCATAATACCTGGAGAGAGTCTGCTTGGTGGTTGGCATCAACTGTAATTGAGCAAGACATTAGGAATAAATGGAACCAAATAATTAGATGCTGCATGTTAGTAAAAGCAAAAAACATTTGTAGTCTTACATTTTCTTATGGAGCACAACTTGTTCTGTGGCACTGTCGAATAGTAGAACAAGAATATGCAGTGTTTGACCAAGCACCTATTAACACAGGGAGGGAGAGATAAGTGTGTGTGTATGTGTGAGGTGTGTGTTGTGTCGGGGTGAGAATGAGAACTGAGGCGGAGAGAGAGCGTGGGGGGGCACTTGAAAGACCCTCTGATTTAGTGCTGCCAATGGCCATGGCGTGTGCGTGCCAGCATGTGTGCCAGCATGTGTGCCTGCATGTGTGCCTGCATGTGTGCCTGCATGTGTGCCTGCATGTGTGCCTGCATGCATTCCATTTGTAGGTGCTTTAAAATCAGTAAAACATCTGTAAATAAATAAATAAATAAAGTGATCGTAATTGAAAATTAGCGCTGTCACATTGATTCAGTGGTGTGCATGGGCAGCGTTACCACGCCTGTCCAGAGGAGAAGGCCACATCTGAGACACGATTTAAGAAGCCATTGATTTTGTTTCCAACCAGTCAGAGGGAGACACAATGAGCTAATAATGCTAGATGAAGAGGAAGAGGGTTAGTCTGTTAGTTCCCCAGCCAGGGCTGTATGGGGAGAACGCACTTCTGGTTTGCTGGTTTCCCTGCTATGTTTATGTGTGGGGTGGACAGTGAAGTGGTGATTATTTAGTGTTTGTTTCTGGTTGTGGGTATATGGAACATGCAACCAAAACCCAACCTGGCACCCAAACACCGGCTCATTTTTAAATCTCTGCCTTACAGAAAAAACACAAACCTTCTGACCCAAACCTGAACAGCTACCAAGGTAGTCCTGGCCCTTCTGAACAGCTGTGTTTCTGACCTGTGCTTACCGTAGAAGTAAAATAGGAAAAGGCTACATATCTCTTACCTTCGTGTACGGTCACACCACAGTTGTCACACTGGATGATCTCGTCAGCGTCCTCGCTGTTGTCTCCCAGACACACGCAGCAGATCAGGATGTGTTCCATCCTCTGGGCCGCCACGCTCCACGTCTGGGCACGCTCCAGCAGGGCATCCTGGGTAGACAGGAAGTGGGAGACAGTAAAGTTTCAGTAAAACCATTATCAATGCACCCTTATACACTATATTGCGGTTGTTGTACACATGTTCTGTTTTTAACTAGGTGGAATGTATAGGTCTCTAAAATGTCTTCATCTCCGTGTTAGAATGTAATACACTGTTACATGTGATTCTAATATGTTTGTATACAACGGACCGTAAAAAATAAAGTTTCCGGCCTCTGCAAACAAAGTTCCTCCAAGTCCTAAATCTAAAGCCTATCACAATCTCCCCTCTCATGACCACAGATCGTTATTGATAGACAGTAGTAGGCTAAATCTCATTCACACGGATGGACTCTAAGTTAAGTGGATTAGCCTAACACAAAGCTGTATCGCTCTAGCAGTCTCTGTGGTTCTCTCACTCTACCATCCAATCTCCTCATTGGATTATATGATAACTCTGTGGCACATAGCAACATAGTGCTGGGCTGGCTAACACACTGGATCCAATGAAGGGATCAGAGAGTTATATAAACTTCTCTAACAACGTTCACGACTACATGATACGCCTAAATGCTGAGGGCGTGAGGCAGTTTGCGAACAACAAAGTGTGATACAGAGGACATAAAGTTGTGTTTACCTTGTTGCTCTTTCCCTGTGACATGCTGTCATTGGTCAGCTCCTTGTCAAACACACTGCTGCTTATCACTTTCTTCTTGGGTTTCTTCACCTCTTTATCACCGTCGATACTGCTCCCTTCTTCCTTCTCATCTTCATCATCACCACCATCGTCATCCTCATTGTCATCATCATCACTACCGCTCCCTCCGTCGTCATCTTCCTCCTCCGCCTCCTCCTCTCCCTCGCTTCCTCCTCTCTGAGCGGCCGCCGTCTTGGCTTTCTTCTTGCCGGAGGCGGGCCTCCAGTCGTTGTCGTCTTCGCTGTCGTAGTCGTCCATCTCGTTGAGCTCTTCCACGGTGGTAAAGTCCAGTATGGGGCGTTTACGACGCAGGTTCCACTTCTTGGGCTCCTGTGTGGCGGCCGTCCTCTGCATTACCACTACTGCATTACCACTACCCACATTACCACGACCTGGATCAAGGTTCAAGGGTTTCTATTTTTCACGTTTATAAAAATATTATTATTTCAAAACATGAATGTAACAAAAACATTTTAAAACATAGCCTACCTGTGCCACTCCCGCTTCCTCCACTCCCAGCCTCTGTGTCCGAGGCCTTCTCCTCTCTCCTCCGTCGGACCCTGGGCACCCCTGATTGAGCAGGGTCTTTAGTGGTGGTGGTGCTAGTGTCAGAGGATGGCTGCTCTTCCTTGGTCCTCTCCTCTTCCTCTGTGGGGGTGTCGCCACCTGTCAGCTCCTTGGTCTGTTCCTCACCGTCCGTTGCAGAGCCGATGTTGTACGAGTTGCTGTCGTTGTCAGAGTCCTCAGCAACGCTCTCCTCCTTGGACCCCTCCTCATCACTCCCAATGGCACTACCCTCTGACCCTAGAACAGAGGAGAGAAGGACAGAGGGAATGTTCAACATGGAGTATGAATGAGGGCATGTTCAACATGAAGTATGAATGAGGGTATGTTCAACATGGAGTATGAATGAAAGCATGTCTGCTGTCTTAATCTCTTGTTTGTATTAAGACACTTTAAATATAGATGAACATGATCAAATCATGTTGCTAAGTGATAAAAACAAAGTTGAATTCAGCTCTCTAACGATATATCATGTAGTCTAATCTGCAATGCAGATTAACAATGCAGATTAACAAGAGCTGTTGGATTTCAAAGTGTCAGGTGACAGGTCCAGAGTCCAACACTCCAAAACCACAGAGCCCAGGAGGTTCACAGTACTGTAGAATCTCATTATCAGCTTCTGGCCTCAGTGTGTGTGTTTCAGATAGGGTGGATGAAGACCTCAGGGCCAACAGAGTGATAAATCCAGCCCAGGCAGAGTGGCAGGCCCAAGATCGCCTGGCCACAGCCTCTCTAGATCATACCGAGTCAGTGAGAAACACCGCTCTACAAGGTCACTACAAGACACAGACAAGCAGGGTGATGAGGATTTCATCTAAACCTTGGAATGCCTGCATCTGAGAGTGGGGAGGCACTGACAGACGCACCGGGCAGAAAGTAATGGTGGAGATAGTCTTCTGAAAGCTGTGTTGACATGGAGAATATCACAGCTAGGAAAATCTCAAAGATGGACATTGAAGTGTCATTTAAAGCTATTCAAGCCACAGCTAAATAGAGCCTTCATGACTACGAGTAGTCCATGATGGCCAACTTCTAAAAGGATACACAACCAAATAGCAACAAACAACAATAGAAATCCTTGCCTTGCTTTTGGGTACATTTCAAGTTGGTTTGAATAATTAATTCTGAGCTCCATCTTTCTCCTCTCCAGTTCTATCTGAACTGACAAAAGAACATAACAGGAATGAACTGAGTGTGTGGGGGAAGAAAGGGTGTAATTTACAGGGGGAGTGGATGGAAGAGGACCCCCACTGCGGTTGGTTACCTGAGGCATCTGCATCTCCCACTTCGAAATCACTGTCGTCTGAGCTGTCATAATCTAAGGCGTCCAGCAGAGAGGCAGCCAGAGGCTTCACCTGCCTGCGCTTCGACCCACGGTCCACTGGGAAGAGGAGAAGAACAGAGAAGATTCAGTGCCATGGTAGAGAAGTACCACCACCTTCATCATTAAAGCCAGGCCTTTTAATGTACTGAGTGTTGCAAATATAAATCATGATTACAAATAGCTCAACAAACCAAATCAACAATGAATTGTATTTTGTTGCAAATTTTCATCTGCCATTGCCTTCCTTTGTTATTTTATACTGATCAAAAGCCATATTGCAGTAATTGCCATGATCTCGGTATCAGACATATAATATGAATATAGGCTAGCCTATGCAAGCAGGTGTCGTGGTGTTGATAATCATAGCAATGCACATAACTAACTAGTCACAATGATAGTGGCTGTGATGGTTGAGACAAGAGTAAAGTACATGTTGCTATGCAGGCATCACAGCTTGACCTGCAGGGATATGGCTAGCTAAACTAGCTAGCTAGCTGGCTAGCATTATCCATTCAATTATTATGCGAACAATCTTTCGGGAACACACGTTTTGACAGATGATGGAAATACATAGCTATTAGTTACAACTGTAACATTAGCGGAATTGCTCGTCCAGTAACAATGTAGCTAACATTAGCTAGCTCAGTAGATAACTATTGTTTACAAATTGGCTAGTTAGCTAAACAGCATTCAACTGTCAGACTAGCTAGACGGCTAGACAGCTAGCTAGCAATGACTCGACCCGCTAGTAGTATTTATTCCATTATCTTCAGAAAATAAAACAAATTGTGTGCTCCTCTGCATAAAAGCATACTACTTTCTTTTGTCAATTATTCCTTATATTGAAAATATCACTCACTTTATCCGTTTTCTCGTTTTTACTTGATTGAACAATGGCACAAAGAACGCCTCCTCAAAACATGTTATGTGCCCAACGTTGGCCACAAGAAGTGGTGACGTTCAGCACAAAGTGATGTTGTAACCATGGTAACCGTCGAACGGTGTCTGATTATGAAGAAAGTTTGTGTAAATTATCGAGGATGGAGTATGATGAGATAACACAAATAATAGTTTTTTTTTAAATGGCATTTGACCCAGATAATGACATGACATAAGCCCATGACCCTCAATAGTCATGAAAAAATATGTTCAACATTGTAGGCAGTATTTTCTTTGACAGGATCAAATACACCTCTGAGTCCCAGTGATGTTACTGTAAGCCAAAGTCCTGCCAATATGTCACATTGGCACCAGAATTCTGTCTGTCAAAACCAGATCTGATAGAACCAAAACCAACATACCTTTATCTGGGTTAAGCAGAATGTTGTGGGGAAACAAATACTACAACTCCCATGTACCCTCTTCTTCCCTAACCTTATTAACTGACATTCATATTAACTTCTGAATGATTATTTCTGAGTTGATGGTGAGTAGGTAGAGAAACACCTCTCTGAGCAAGTCTTCCTGAAGGCTTTTCTTTTTATGTTGATGTACCATATATGACTGTGTTGGTGATGGTTAGTTAGATGCATATTATACTGAACAAAAATATAAACACAACATGGGACAATTTCAAAGATTTTACCGAGTTACAGTTCATAAAAGGAAATCAGTCAATTAAAATAAATGTATTAGGCCCTAATCTATGGATTTCACATAACTGAGAATACAGATATGCATCTGCTGGTCAAAGATACCTTTAAAAAAGTAGGGGCGTGGATCAGAAAACCAGTCAGTATCTGGTGTGACCACCATTTTCCACATGCAGCGCGACACACCTCCTTCGCATAGAGTTGATCAGGCTGTTGATTGTGGCCTGTGGAATGTTGTCCCACTCCTCTTCAATGGCTGTGAGAAGTTGCTGGATATTGGCAGTAACTGAAACACGCTGTCGACACGTCGATCCAGAGCATCCCAAATATGCTCAATGGGTGACATGTCTGGTGAGTACACAGGCCATGGAAGAACTGGGATATTTTCAGCTTGCAGGAATTGTGTACAGAACCTTGCGACATGGTATAACGATACAGACCCAGATGCAGACACGGGAGCCAGATGGTTCGAGTCTCTGATATTTATTATAATCCTACCATACCCTTATCTGTAGACAGGCAAAATATCTTAAACAGGTCAGAGTCCAGGAGATACAGAGTGGCAGGCAGGCTCGAGGTCAGGCAGGCGGGCTCAGAGTCAGGGCAGGCAAGGGTCAAAACTGGAAGGACTAGAAAAATGTTGATAAGGAAAAAGCAAGAGCACAGAAAACCACACTGGTTGACTTGACAAGACAAGACGAACTGGCAACAGACAAACAGAGAACACAGGAATGAATACCCAGAGACTAATGGGGAAAAGAGTTGACACCTGGAGATGGGTGGAGACAATCACAAAGACAGGTGACACATGCGGCCGTGCATTATCATTTCATGCTGAAAAATGAGGTGATGGTGACGGATGAATTGCACGACAATGGGCCTCAGGATCTTGTCATGGTATCTCTGTGCATTCAAATGGCCATTGATAAAATACAATTGTGTTCATTGTCCATAGCTTATGCCTGCCCATACCATGACCCCACTGCCACCATGAGGTACTTTGTTCACAACGTTGACATCAGCAAACCGCCTGCCCACACAACGGCATACACGTGGTCTGCGTTTATGATGCCGGTTGGACGTACTGCCAAATTCTCTAAAACAACGTTGAAGGCAGCATACGGTAGAGAAAATAGCATTCAATTCTCTGACATTCCTGCAGTCAGCATGCCATTTGCACACTCCCTCAAATTTATTTTTCATTTATTTGTCTTTTTTTTGCGTGGTAGATCAGCTTTAATTTTGCAGAGATATTGTGACTTCCATCAATGTAATTGTCTGCATCATTTCCAATCCACCATACATTTTTTTGTAAATATATACAGTATATTCATACAAATATATATATAAATATTTTTTATTTCCTTTATTATTTTCCCCTAACCCTAATATCCCTCCGCTAAATGGAGTAAACTAATGGACAACAACTCTTATGGTTCTACTTCCAGCTTATAAACACTATATATATTTTACAGACACAATATAGTTTACAATAGTTATCTTTTGTTTGTTTTTAGTCCCATCCTTCACTCAACCGTGTGGTTTACCATACGGAGCCCTGCTGATCCGTCTGCCGACGTAACAGCACGAGGGGGCCACAACATACTTTCTTCTGTCGCAACGTCCCTCAAAGGCCCTTCTGCTAGCTTGCTAGCCCCGGCCCGCTAGCTGCCTGAAGCCACTCACTGGACTCCTATGATCACTCGGCTACGCATGCCTCTCCCTAACGTCAATATGCCTGGTCCATTGCTGTTTTGGTTAGTAATTATTGCCTTATTTCACTGTAGAGCCTCTAGCCCTGCTCAATACGCCTTAGTAAACACTTTAGTTCCACCTCCCACACATGCGGTGACATCACCTGGTTTAAATGATATTTCTAGAGACAATATCTCATTCATCGTCACTCTATGCACAGGTTTACCTTCACTGTATTCACATCCTACCATACCCTTATGTGTATATTATGCCTTGAATCTATTCTACCGTGCCCATAAATCTGCTCCTTTTAATCTCTGTTCTGAACGTACTAGACGACCAGTTATTTTAGCCTTTAGCCGTACCCTTATCAAATCAAATCAAATCAAATTTTATTTGTCACATACACATGGTTAGCAGATGTTAATGCGAGTGTAGCGAAATGCTTGTGCTTCTAGTTCCGACAATGCAGTAATAACCAACAAGTAATCTAACCTAACAATTCCACAACTACTACCTTATACACACAAGTGTAAAGGGATAAAGAATATGTACATAAAGATATATGAATGAGTGATGGTACAGAACGGCATAGGCAAGATGCAGTAGATGGTATAGAGTACAGTATAAACATATGAGATGAGTAATGTAGGGTATGTAAACATAAAGTGGCATAGTTTAAAGTGGCTAGTGATACATGTATTACATAAAGATGGCAAGATGCAGTAGATGATATAGAGTACAGTATATACATATACATATGAGATGAGTAATGTAGGGTATGTAAACATTATATTAAGTGGCATTGTTTAAAGTGGCTAGTGGTACATTTTTACATACATTTCCATCAATTCCCATTATTAAAGTGGCTGGAGTTGAGTCAGTATGTTGGCAGCGGCCACTAAATGTTAGTGGTGGCTGTTTAACAGTCTGATGGCCTTGAGATAGAAGCTGTTTTTCAGTCTCTCGGTCCCTGCTTTGATGCACCTGTACTGACCTCGCCTTCTGGATGATAGCGGGGTGAACAGGCAGTGGCTTGGGTGTTTGTTGTCCTTGATGATCTTTATGGCCTTCCTGTGACATCGGGTGGTGTAGGTGTCCAGGGCAGGTAGTTTGCCCCCGGTGATGCGTTGTGCAGACCTCACTACCCTCTGGAGAGCCTTACGGTTGTGGGCGGAGCAGTTGCCGTACCAGGCGGTGATACAGCCCGACAGGATGCTCTCGATTGTGCATCTGTAGAAGTTTGTGAGTGCTTTTGGTGACAAGCCGAATTTCTTCAGCCTCCTGAGGTTGAAGAGGCGCTGCTGCGCCTTCTTCACAACGCTGTCTGTGTGGGTGGACCAATTCAGTTTGTCCGTGATGTGTACACCGAGGAACTTAAAACTTTCCACCTTCTCCACTACTGTCCCGTCGATGTGGATAGGGGGGTGCTCCCTCTGCTGTTTCCTGAAGTCCACAATCATCTCCTTTGTTTTGTTGACGTTGAGTGTGAGGTTATTTTCCTGACACCACACTCCGAGGGCCCTCACCTCCCTGTAGGCCGTCTCGTCGTTGTTGGTAATCAAGCCTACCACTGTAGTGTCGTCCGCAAACTTGATGATTGAGTTGGAGGCGTGCATGGCCACGCAGTCGTGGGTGAACAGGGAGTACAGGAGAGGGCTCAGAACGCACCCTTGTGGGGGCCCGGTGTTGAGGATCAGCGGGGTGGAGATGTTGTTACCTACCCTCACCACCTGGGGGCGGCCCGTCAGGAAGTCCAGGACCCAGTTGCACAGGGCGGGGTCGAGACCCAGGGTCTCGAGCTTGATGACGAGTTTGGAGGGTACTATGGTGTTAAATGCTGAGCTGTAGTCGATGAACAGCATTCTCACATAGGTATTCCTCTTGTCCAGATGGGTTAGGGCAGTGTGCAGTGTGGTTGCGATTGCGTCGTCTGTGGACCTATTGGGTCGGTAAGCAAATTGGAGTGGGTCTAGGGTGTCAGGTAGGGTGGAGGTGATATGGTCCTTGACTAGTCTCTCAAAGCACTTCATGATGACGGAAGTGAGTGCTACGGGGCGGTAGTCGTTTAGCTCAGTTACCTTAGCTTTCTTGGGAACAGGAACAATGGTGGCCCTCTTGAAGCATGTGGGAACAGCAGACTGGGATAAGGATTGATTGAATATGTCCTTAAACACACCAGCCAGCTGGTCTGCGCATGCTCTGAGGACGCGGCTGGGAATGCCGTCTGGGCCTGCAGCCTTGCGAGGGTTAACACGTTTAAATGTTTTACTCACCTCGGCTGCAGTGAAGGAGAGCCCGCAGGTTTTGGTAGCGGGCCGTGTCAGTGGCACTGTATTGTCCTCAAAGCGAGCAAAAAAGTTATTTAGCCTGTCTGGGAGCAAGACATCCTGGTCCGCGACGGGGCTGGTTTTCTTTTTGTAATCCGTGATTGACTGTAGACCCTGCCACATACCTCTTGTGTCTGAGCTGTTGAATTGCGACTCTACTTTGTCTCTATACTGGGACTTAGCTTGTTTGATTGCCTTGCGGCGAGAATAGCTACACTGTGTGGAAGGACCACCAGAGGGCAGGCTGGGCTCACGGATGGTAGCCCAACAAGGCATGGGAGACAAGGTAACCAGAGGCAATTGAGCACAGCTGACACTACTAATGAGATATTCTCCTTCCCCTATAAGAGAGAGTATGGAATCAGCAGAAGAGGGGGGAAGAACTATCTCTGGAAGATGGCCACCGAGACAGAGGAGCGATCTATGAAGAACCATTAAGACGGTGACAATCCCATGACTTTTGTTGTAGTTTAAAGACAATCGTATTGTGTTCCTGTTTGATCTGGAGAAGAAGATGTATGTTTTTTTTCCTCTGGAGATTTTCATTGATTATGTTGGAGTGTTTGTGTTGACCAAATGCCCTCAATATAGAACTTTGTTCAATCAAGAAAACCTACTCCTGACTCGTTTGTTCCACCTTCCCGCTTTAGAGTGACGCCAAATTACTTGGTCCGCTCACATTGGTGGAGAATGTGGGCATTAGGTGGACGAGTGACACAAGGATAAGTGAGTAATTCAAGGTTCTTCCAGTAGACCCGGAGGAACCATTCAAGAACGATGGATAACGCCCTACTACAACAATTGATCACGGCACAGCATACAACCATAGAACTCCTGCAACAACAGCTGAGCCGCCGAGAAGAACCTAGAGTTAACCTGTTTGGGCTGCAGGGGCAGTATTGAGTAGCCGGATAAAAGATGCCCATTTCAAACGGCCTCGTACTCAATTCTTGCTCGTACAATATGCATATTATTATTACTATTGGATAGAAAACACTCTCTAGTTTCTAAAACCGTTTGAATTATATCTGTGAGTAAAACAGAACTCATTTTGCAGCAAACTTCCTGACAGGAAGTGGAAAATCTGAAATCGATGCTCTGTTCTAGGGCCTGCCTATAAATGTCCTTGATATATATCAGTATACATGCACTTCATGCGTCTTCCACTAGATGTCGACAGGCAGTGAGAGAAGAAATGGAGTGTATAACTTGATCTGGGGTCGAATAAATGCTCTTTGTATGACGTGTCACCAGTTTCCTGTTATTCTGGAGAGCGCGTGAAGGGACCTGGTTTAGCCTTCTGTACAGCTGTCGTTATAGACGACTAATATCTCCGGCTTTGATTTTATTTGATACATGTGACAATATCATCGTAAAGTATGTTTTTTCAATATAGTTTTATTAGATTATTGAATTTTTTTCGGGACGTTAGGCGTGTTGCGTTGTCTGCGTTTGTTCACGAAGGAGAGCTTAGCGCCACTTTGCTAGCTTTCCGTGCTAATTGACTGGAGAAGAGGACATTCTAAATCCAAACAACGATTGTTCCCGACAAAGGACCCCTTGTACAACCTTCTGATGAAAGATCATCAAAAGTAGGACCCATTTTATGATGTTATTTCATATATCTGTCGAACATGTTGTACTAGTAGTTTGCGGCCAGGTTTTGGGCACGCTCTCGCCATAACGTAAACTGCATATCGTAATGAAGTTATTTTTAGAATTCTAACACGGCGATTGCATTAAGAACTAGTGTATCTATCATTTCCTATACAACATGTATTTTTTAGTTATGTTTATGAATAGTTATTTGGTCAGAATATGTGAGTGCCAGAAAAATATCCGGACGTTGTGGGAAAAAGATGCTACGTTAGCACAATGTATAACCACTGATTTCAGCTCTAAATATGCACATTTTCGAACAAAACATAAGTGTATGTATAACCTGATGTTATAGGACTATAAGCTTATCAAGGTTAGTCAAAAATTATATATCTTTTGCTGGTTTGTTACGATCGCTAACTTTTGCTGCTGGGGAATGGCTTGTGTTTCTGGCTATTGTGGTAAGCTAATATAATGCTATATTGTGTTTTCGCTGTAAAACACTTAAGAAATCGGAAATATTGGCTGGAATCACAAGATGCCTGTCTTTCATTTGCTGTACACCATGTATTTTTCAGAAATGTTTTATGATGAGTATTTAGGTATTTGACGTTGGTGTCTGTAATTACTCTGGCTGCTTCGGTGCCATTTCTGACGGTAGCTGTGATGGTAGCTGCAATGTAAAACTGATTTATAGCTCAAATATGCACATTTTTCGAACAAAACATAGATTTATTGAATAACATGTTATAAGACTGTCATCTGATGAAGTTGTTTCTTGGTTAGTTTGGTTGGTTCTTGGTTAGTTAGGTTGGTTTTGTGCATGCTACCTGTGCTGTGAAAAATGTCTGTCCTTTTTTGTATTTGGTGGTGAGCTAACATAAATATACGTGGTGTTTTCGCTGTAAAACATTTTAAAAATCGGACATGTTGGCTGGATTCACAAGATGTTTATCTTTCAAATGCTGTATTGGACTTGTTAATGTGTGAAAGTTAAATATTTCTAAAAAATATATTTTGAATTTCGCGCCCTGTACTTGAAGTGGCTGTTGTCATATTGTGCCCGGCTTCGGGCTTGCAGCCAGAAGAAGTTAAGCCAAGAGCGGCTGCTCACGCCATCTTACCTCGTCTCTCCAAGGAGGATGATATTGAGGCCTTCCTCATGACCTTCGAAAGGACGGCCACCTTGGAAGAGTGGCCGCCCACAGAATGGGCGAGCGCATTAGCCCCTCTTTTGACCGGGGTGGCTCAGGAAGCCTATTTTAACCTGGATGCCCGCGAAGCTGCAGACTATGGGCGACTAAAAACCGAGATCCAATCCCGGTACCAGCTGACTGCCAGAGATAGGGCCGTAAAGTTCCATCAATGGACCTACACAGCTGACAAACCCGTCCGTGCCCAGATCTTTGCATTAATACGACTGACGAAACAGTGGCTAGAACCTGAAAAGGGAGTAGGACAGGTGATAGAGACTCTCGTAGTGGACAAGATATTGAGGGAATTACCCAGTGACTTAAAAAGGGTTGTGGGGCAAGCCAACCCGTTGTCAGCCGACGACATAGCCCAGGCGGTGGAAACATATCGGTCTACAGGGGAGTTGTTAAAAAGTGACAAGGAGGAACAGAAGGATTCTTCCAATCCCGTACCACGACTCACCTCGGCGCGTCCGCCACCGAAACGTCCAAACCCCCTCCGGAGGTGGGAGAAGTCATCCCCCACACAGCAGGGTCGGTGTTATAAATGTCAGTCTCCCAACCATTATGCCCCACAATGTCCTAGCAAGGACGAGCCCATGATCACAGAGTCATCACTGCCCACCCCCACACATCTCGGTTTGAGGGGGCAGGATCAACACTGTTGGTTAGCAGAAATAGCTCCAGCCCCAGAGATTCCAGTTCGAGTCGAAGGACAAGATGTGGTAGCCATTCTCGACACCGGGAAGTATGGTTACGTTAGTAGAGGAGCGGCTGGTGACCTCCGCAACACTGCTACCAGACAAAGTAGCCGTATCCTGTATCCATGGAGACACCCACTATTACCCCACTGTGAATCTGCCTATTCTCACTCCAAAAGGAAGGTGTACAGTCAGGGCAGGGAAAGTGCCCCAGCTGAATGTACCATTATTGATCGGGAGAGACTGTCCTCTATATAAGGAGCTTCGGCAGATGACGTTATGCACGGGAAGAAGGGGGACAGGAAAGAAGAGAAAATCCAAGCCCGAGGTAGTAGTCCTACAAGGAGACGTAGCTGCGTCCTCGTCCTCTGCAGCCGAGGAAGAAATAGCGACCCAACGTTTACGACAGATATTCCAGGAAACCACCAATGAAGACACCTGTGAAGGGATATACACAACACAGGAAGGAAGGAGCAACCAGGCGCTAAGGGATATATTTGAAGCTTCATCCGAGGAGGGAACCTGGAAGGGATTCTCATCGGTCACCCCTGAGGGGGATGGGGAACAACCTCCACATCCCTCTACCGAGGTTGATCTGCCCCAGGAATTAAAGGGACAGTCGGCACCTCGCAGCATAGAGACCCAGACCTAAGGGAGGGCATGAGGAAGGTGAAGGTGATCGACGGGAGGAACGTCGACGGATCAGGTGAGCCCCCTCTTCCTTACTATGCAATCAGGCGGGATCTCTTATCCTCTTTGGGCTCAAGGGGCAGTATTGAGTAGCCAGATAAAAGGTGCCCATTTCAAAAAGGCCTCGTACTCAATTCTTGCTCGTACAATATGCATATTATTATTACTATTGGATAGAAAACACTCTCTAGTTTCTAAAACCGTTTGAATTATATCTGTGGGTGAAACAGAACTTGACTTAGAGCAATTTTCCTATGTGTATGTCAGAATGCAGAATTTTGCTGGCTGTTCTGAGACCTGTGTATTAATTTGCCTGTCCTCTATTGGTTGAGATGCACTGCATACGCCTTCCACTGGGTGTCAGCGAATAGGGAGAGTTGAAATGGAGTTTCTACGTAGGTCCCAAAGGTTATAAATTGCTTGGAACCGAAGTGTCCCATCTTGCCACTCTTCGCTCTGACGCAGGAAGGGTCTTGGCATGTCATTTTAGAAGCTCCCGTATTAGCTCCTAGATATATCCGGCTCTGTTTTTATTCGATATAGGTGTTGAAGACATCGTAATGTTGTTATTTTAAACCGAATTATATCAGTTTATGTCAGTATATTGCGATTTTCGGGTATTTATTTTCGTGACGTTTTAGGAAGTTGGGTATCTCTGGCCCACATGGCTATTGTTTACTGCTAATTGCAACGTTGAAGACGACGTTCTCCAACCTAGCAACGATTCTTTTGGACAAAGGACACATTTCCCAAGATTCTGATGGGAGTTCATCTAAAAGTAAGAACTATTTATGCTGATAATTCATTGTTCTGTTGAAAAATGTCAAATGCATAAGACGCCATTTCCTGCAGTGTAGCCTTGCGTTATCGCAGCCTGTATTGCGCAGTAAGGTTAATTTTAAAAATGTAATTCAGCGATTGCATTAAGAACTAATTTGTCTTTCAATTGCTGTCCGACCTGTATTTTTTTAGTCAAGTTTATGAATAGTATTCGATAAGAAAAGGTGCCTTTACAAGATGGCGCCGGACAGATTGCTTGACGTTATGGACACTATTCTCATTGTCTAAGCACGATTTGTGCCGCTAAATATGCACATTTTCGAACAAACTCTATATGCATTGTGTAATATGATGTTACAGGACTGTCATCTGAAGAATTCTGAGAAGGTTAGTGAAACAATTAATATATTTTGGTGGTTTATACGTTATAGCTATTTTTGCCTTGAATCAATGCTGTTGTTATGTTTGCTATTGTGCTAAGCTAATATAACGCTATATTGTGTTTTTGCTGTAAAACACTTGATAAATCGGAAATATTGTCTGGAATCACAAGATGCCTGTCTTTCAATTGCTGTACACTATGTATTTTTCAGAAATGTTTTATGATGAGTATTTAGTTATTTGGCGTTGGTGTCTGTAATTTTTCTGTCTGCTTTCGGTGCAATTTCTGACTGTAGCTGCAATGTAAACTATGATTTATACCTGAAATATGCAAATTTTTCTAACAAAACATATGCTATACAATAAATATGTTATCAGACTGTCATCTGATGAAGTTGTTTCTTGGTTAGTGGCTATTTATATCTTTATTTGGTCGAATTTGGTCGAATTTGTGAAAACTGATGGAGTAAAAATAGTGGTGTCTTTTGCTAACGTGGTTAGCTAATAGATTTACATATTGTGTCTTCCCTGTAAAACATTTTAAAAATCGGACATGTTGGCTTGATTCACAAGATGTGTACCTTTCATCTGGTGTCTTGGACTTGTTAATGTGTGAAAGTTAAATATTTAAAAAAAATATATTTTGAATTTCGCGCCCTGCACTTTGAGCTGGCTGTTGTCATAAGTGTACCGGTGTCGGGCTTGCACGCCAAACAGGTTATACTGGGTCGTACGACGAAGGGGGGAAAACCAGGAATTACTAATGGTGCCTAGACCATACAGGGACACAGTTCTACAGTTAGCCCATTCCCACATCCTAGGAGGACACCTGGCACGAGACAAGACTATTGACAGAATCATGCAGAGATTCTATTTGCCCCGGGTCACCCGGGATGTGGCCAGGTATTGTAGGACGTGTGATCAATGTCAACGTTGTCACGTTCCTGACCTTATTTCCTTTGTTTAGTCTTGTTTAGTTGGTCAGGACGTGAGCTGGGTGGGCATTCTATGTTATATGTTTCTATGTTGGGTTCATTGTTAATTAGCCTGATATGGTTCACAATCAGGGGCAGGTGTTTTACTGTAACGCGTGTTCTCCTCCTCGTCTGAGGAGGAGCAGGGATCGGACCAAAACGCAGCGTTGTATGAAGACGTAATGAATTTATTAAACAAGACGAACACTGACACGAAATACACTTGAAACTACAAAACAACAAAACGACGTAGACAGACCTGAACATGTGAACTTACAATATAACACGAAGAACGCACGAACAGGAACAGACTAAACAAACGAAACAGTCCCGTGTGGTACATAAACAGACACGGAAGACAATCACCCACAAACAAACAGTGTGAACAGCCTACCTTAATATGGTTCTCAATCAGAGGAAACGTCAAACACCTGCCCCTAATTGAGAACCATATCAGGCAACACATTGAACCCAACATAGAAACACATAACATAGACTACCCACCCAGCTCACGTCCTGACCAACTAAACAAAGTTAAACAAAGGAAAATAAGGTCAGGAACGTGACAGTACCCCCCCCCCCCCAAGATGCGGACTCTGGCCGCAAAACTGAACCTCTAGGGGAGGGTCTGGGTGGGCATCTGTCCACGGTGGCGGCTCCGGCTCCGGACGTGGTCCCCACCCCACCATAGTCAATCCCCGCTTCCGTAGCCTCCTCCAAATGGCCACCCTCCAAATTAACCCCACTGGATTAAGGGGCAACACCGGAATGAGAGGCAACACCGGAATGAGGGGCAGCTCCGGACTGAGGGGCAGCTCCGGACTGGCTGACGGCTCTGGCTGCTCATGGCTGGCTGACGGCTCTGGCTGCTCATGGCTGGCTGACGGCTCTGGCTGCTCATGGCTGGCTGACGGCTCTGGCTGCTCATGGCTGGCTGACGGCTCTGGCTGCTCATGGCTGGCTGACGGCTCTGGCTGCTCATGGCTGGCTGACGGCTCTGGCTGCTCATGGCTGGCTGACGGCTCTGGCTGCTCATGGCTGGCTGGCGGCTCTGGCTGCTCATGGCTGGCTGGCGGCTCTGGCTGCTCATGGCTGGCGGACGGCTCTGGCTGCTCATGGCTGGCTGACGGCTCTGGCTGCTCATGGCTGGCTGACGGCTCTGGCTGCTCATGGCTGGCTGACGGCTCTGGCTGCTCATGGCTGGCTGACGGCTCTGGCTGCTCATGGCTGGCTGACGGCTCTGGCTGCTCATGGCTGGCTGACGGCTCTGGCTGCTCATGGCTGGCTGACGGCTCTGGCTGCTCATGGCTGGCGGAAGGCTCTGGCTGCTCATGGCTGGCGGAAGGCTCTGGCTGCTCATGGCTGGCGGAAGGCTCTGGCTGCTCATGGCTGGCGGAAGGCTCTGGCTGCTCATGGCTGGCGGAAGGCTCTGGCTGCTCCTGGCTGGCGGAAGGCTCTAGCGGCTCCTGTCTGGCGGAAGGCTCTAGCGGCTCCTGTCTGGCGGACGGCTCTGGCTGCTCATGGCTGGCTGACGGCTCTGGCTGCTCATGGCTGGCTGACGGCTCTGGCTGCTCATGGCTGGCTGACGGCTCTGGCTGCTCATGGCTGGCTGACGGCTCTGGCTGCTCATGGCTGGCTGACGGCTCTGGCTGCTCATGGCTGGCTGACGGCTCTGGCTGCTCATGGCTGGCGGAAGGCTCTGGCTGCTCATGGCTGGCGGAAGGCTCTGGCTGCTCATGGCTGGCGGAAGGCTCTGGCTGCTCATGGCTGGCGGAAGGCTCTGGCTGCTCATGGCTGGCGGAAGGCTCTGGCTGCTCATGGCTGGCGGAAGGCTCTGGCTGCTCATGGCTGGCGGAAGGCTCTGGCTGCTCCTGGCTGGCGGAAGGCTCTAGCGGCTCCTGTCTGGCGGAAGGCTCTAGCGGCTCCTGTCTGGCGGACGGCTCTAGCGGCTCCTGTCTGGCGGACGGCTCTAGCGGCTCCTGTCTGGCGGACGGCTCTAGCGGCTCCTGTCTGGCGGACGGCTCTAGCGGCTCCTGTCTGGCGGACGGCTCTAGCGGCTCCTGTCTGGCGGACGGCTCTAGCGGCTCCTGTCTGGCGGACGGCTCTAGCGGTTCCTGACTGAAGGACGGCTCTGAAGGCTCAGGACAGACGGGCGGCTCTGAAGGCTCAGGACAGACGGGCGGCTTTGAAGGCTCAGGACAGACGGGCGGCTTTGAAGGCTCAGTACAGACGGGCAGCGTAGGCGGCGCTTGGCAGACGGACAGATCAGACGGCGTTGGGCAGACGGGCAGTTCAGGCGCCGCTGGGCAGATGGCAGACTCTGGCCGGCTGAGGCGCACTGTAGGCCTGGTGCGTGGTACCGGAACTGGAGGTACCGGGCTAAGGACACGCACCTTAAGGCTAGTGCGGGGAGCAGCAACAGGACGCACAGGACTCTGGAGGCGCACAGGAGGCTTGGTGCGTGGTACCGGAACTGGAGGTACTGGGCTGGAGAAACGCACCATAGGGCTAGTGCGTGGAGGGGGAACAGGGCTCTGGAGACGCACAGGAAGCCTGGTGCGTGGTGTAGGCACTGCTGGTACTGGGCTGGGGCGGGGAGGTGGCGCCGGATATACCGGACCATGCAGGCGTACTGGCTCCCTTGAGCACTGAGCCTGCCCAACCTTACCTGGTTGTATGCTCCCCGTAGCCCGACCAGTGCAGGGAGGTGGAATAACCCGCACTGGGCTGTGTAGGCGAACCGGGGACACCATGCGTAAGGCTGGTGCCATGTATGCCGGCCCGAGGAGACGCACTGGAGACCAGACGCGTTGAGCCGGCTTCATGGCACCTGGCTCAATACTCAATCTAGCCCTGCCAGTGCGGGGAGGTGGAATAACCCGCACCGGGCTATGCACACGTACAGGAGACACCGTGCGCTCTATCGCATAACACGGTGTCTGCCCGTACTCTCGCTCTCCACGGTAAGATCGGGAAGTTGGCGCAGGTCTCCTGCCTGACTTCGCCATACTACCCTATAGCCCCCCCCCCCCCCCAATAAATTTTTGGGCTTGACTAACAGGCTTCCTACCGCGTCGTCGTGCTGCCTCCATTCGCCGGTATCCCTCCTCACACTGCGCCAGAGAATCCCAGGCGGGCTCCGGCTTTCTCCCTGGGTCGATCGCCCACCTGTCGATCTCCTCCCACGTAGTGTAGTCCAGATTTTGCTCCTGTTTCCGTGCTGCCTCCTCATACCGCCGCCTCTCGGCTTTAGCTGCCTCCAGCTCTTCACGAGGGCGGCGATATTCTCCAGGTTGTGCCCATGGACCTTTACCGTCCAGTATTTCCTCCCATGTCCAGAAATCCTGCGATCGCTGCCGCTGCTTTATTCCACGCTGCTTGATCCTTGGTTGGTGGGTGATTCTGTAACGCGTGTTCTCCTCCTCGTCTGAGGAGGAGCAGGGATCGGACCAAAACGCAGCGTTGTATGAAGACATAATGAATTTATTAAACAAGACGAACACTGACACGAAATACACTTGAAACTACAAAACAACAAAACGACGTAGACAGACCTGAACATGTGAACTTACAATATAACATGAAGAACGCACGAACAGGAACAGACTAAACAAACGAAACAGTCCCGTGTGGTACATAAACAGACACGGAAGACAATCACCCACAAAGAAACAGTGTGAACAGACTACCTTAATATGGTTCTCAATCAGAGGAAACGTCAAACACCTGCCCCTAATTGAGAACCATATCAGGCAACACATTGAACCCAACATAGAAACACATAACATAGACTACCCACTTAGCTCACGTCCTGACGAACTAAACAAAGGAAAATAAGGTCAGGAACGTGACATTTACGTTTCCTCTGATTGAAAACCATATTAAGGTAGGCTGTTCTCACTGTTTGTTTGTGGGTGATTGTTCCTGTGTCAGTGTTTGTACCACACGGGATGTTTTCGTTCGTTCGTGTGTGTGTTCGTTCCTGTTCGTGCGTTTTGTTCTCAAGTTCAGGTCTGTTCACGTCGTTTGTTATTTTGTAGTTTTATAAAGTGTTCTTCGTGTTCGTCTTGATTAAATAAATTCATTATGTATTCAACCCACGCTGCATATTGGTCCGATCCTTGCTCCTCCTCAGACGAGGAGGAAGACGAACGTTACAGAATCACCCACCAACCAAGGACCAAGCAGCGTGATACAAGGCAGCAGCAGCGATCGCAGGACTATGGGAATTGGGAGGAAATATTAGACGGCGGCGGACCCTGGGCACAACTAGGGGAATATCGCCGCCCCAAGGCAGAGCTGGAGGCAGCGAAAGCAGAGAGGCGCCGGTATGAGGAGCTAGCACGGCAGAGCGGCTGGCAACCCCAAACATTTCTTGGGGGGGGGGGCTCTCGGGGAGTGTAGCTGGGTCAAGTAGGAGACTTGATCCAGCTCCCCGTGCTTACTGTGAGGAGCCGAAGATGGAACCAGAGCCAGTCGAGGTGGAATTGGAGGTGAGTAAGGGGAGTGAAGCTGAGACTGTGGATGAATTAATGGGGAAATTGGAGGAGAGAGAAATGAGAGATTTGCTGGTGTGGAGCATAAAGCACCGCATCCGCTTGAAGGAGCGTGTGCGGGATTTGATGCCACCTGAGTCAGCTCTCCATACTCGTCCTGAGGTGCGTGCTAGCAGTCTGGTGAAGACTGTGCCTACACCACACACCAAGCCTCCTGTACGTCTCCAGTGCCCTGCACGCACTGTTCCTTCTCCCCGCACTCGCCCTGAGGTGCGTGCCCTCAGCCCAGTACCACCAGTGCTTACACCACACACCAGGCTTCCTGTGTGTCTCCAGAGCCCTGTTCCTCCTCCACGCACTCTCCCTGTGGTGTGTGTCTCCAGCCCAGTACCTCCAGTTCCGGCACCACGCACCAGGCCTACTGTGCGCCTCAGCCGGCCAGAGTCTGCCGTCTGCCCAGTTCCGCCTGCACTGCCCGTCTGCCCAGAGCCGCCTGCACTGCCCGTCTGCCCAGTGCCGCCTGCACTGCCCGTCTGCCCAGTGCCGCCTGCACTGCCCGTCTGCCCAGTGCCGCCTGCACTGCCCGTCTGCCCAGAGCCGTCTGCACTGCCCGTCTGCCCAGTGCCGTCTGCGCTCTCCGTCTGCCCAGCGCCGTCTGAACTGCCCGTCTGTCCTGAGCCTTCAAAGCCGCCCGTCTGTCCTGAGCCGTCAAAGCCGCCCGTCTGTCCTGAGCCTTCAGAGCCGTCCGTCAGTCAGGAGCCGCTAGAGCCGTCCGTCAGTCAGGAGCCGCTAGAGCCGTCCGCCAGACAGGAGCCGCCAGAGCCGTCCGCCAGACAGGAGCCGCCAGAGCCGTCCGCCAGACAGGAGCCGCCAGAGCCGTCCGCCAGACAGGAGCCGCCAGAGCCGCCCGCCAGACAGGAGCAGCCAGAGCCGCCCGCCAGACAGGAGCAGCCAGAGCCGCCCGCCAGACAGGAGCAGCCAGAGCCTTCCGCCAGACAGGAGCAGCCAGAGCTGCCCGCCAGACAGGAGCAGCCAGAGCCGCCCGCCAGACAGGAGCAGCCAGAGCCGTCAGCCACCCATGACCTGCCAGAGCCGTCAGCCAGCCATGACCTGCCAGAGCCGTCAGCCAGCCATGACCTGCCAGAGCCGTCAGCCAGCCATGACCTGCCAGAGCCGTCAGCCAGCCATGACCTGCCAGAGCCGTCATCCAGCCATGACCTGCCAGAGCCGTCAGCCAGTACGGAGCTGGCCCTCAGTCCGGAGCTGCCCCTCAGTCCGGTGCTGCCCCTCAGTCCGGTGTTGCCCCTCAGTCCGGTGTTGCCCCTCAGTCCGGTGTTGCCCCATAGTCCGGTGCTGCCCCTTAATCCAGTGGGGTTAATATGGAGGGTAGCCATTAGGAGGAGGCCACGGAAGCGGGGATTAACAATGGTGGGGTGGGGACCACGTCCAGAGCCAGAGCCGCCACCGTGGACAGATGCCCACCCAGACCCTCCCCTATAGGTTCAGGTTTTGCGGCCGGAGTCCGCTCCTTGGGGGGGGGAGGGGTACTGTCACGTTCCTGACCTTTTTTCCTTTGTTTAGTTGGTCAGGACGTGAGCTGGGTGGGCATTCTATGTTATATGTTTCTATGTTGGGTTCATTGTTAATCAGCCTGATATGGTTCTCAATCAGGGGCAGGTGTTTTACGTTTCCTCTGATTGAAAACCATATTAAGGTAGGCTGTTCTCACTGTTTGTTTGTGGGTGATTGTTCCTGTGTCAGTGTTTGTACCACACGGGACTGTTTCGTTTTCGTTCGTTCGTGTGTGTGTTCGTTCCTGTTCGTGCGTTTTGTTCTCAAGTTCAGGTCTGTTCACGTCGTTTGTTATTTTGTAGTTTTATCAAGTGTTCTTCGTGTTCGTCTTGATTAAATAAATTCATTATGTATTCAACCCACGCTGCATATTGGTCCGATCCTTGCTCCTCCTCAGACGAGGAGGAAGACGAACGTTACAAACGTACAGCTCCACGGCCACACCTACGTAACCCTTTGATTCCTCTCCCCATCATAGAGACTCCCTTTGAACGCATAGCTATGGACCTCGTAGGACCCCTCCCAAAATCCGCCAGAGGATACGAGTACATCCTAGTGGTCATAGATTACGCTACCAAGTTCCCGGAGGCCATACCCCTGCGTAACATGTCGTCAAAGGGAATTGCCAAGGAATTATTCATGATGTTCTCTCGGGTGGGCCTCCCCAAGACGATCTTAACTGATTTTTACATTTACATTTAAGTCATTTAGCAGACGCTCTTATCCAGAGCGACTTACAAGTTGGTGCATTCACCTTATGATATCCAGTGGAACAACCACTTTACAATAGTGCATCTAACTCTTTTAAGGGGGGGGGGGGGGGTTAGAAGGATTACTTTATCCTATCCTAGGTATTCCTTAAAGAGGTGGTGTTTCAGGTGTTTCCGGAAGGTGGTGATTGACTCCGCTGACCTGGCGTCGTGGGGGAGTTTGTTCCACCATTGGGGTGCCAGAGCAGCGAACAGTTTTGACTGGGCTGAGCGGGAGCTGTACTTCCTCAGAGGTAGGGAGGCGAGCAGGCCAGAGGTGGATGAACGCAGTGCCCTTGTTTGGGTGTAGGGCCTGATCAGAGCCTGAAGGTACGGAGGTGCCGTTCCCCTCACAGCTCCGTAGGCAAGCACCATGGTCTTGTAGCGGATGCGAGCTTCAACTGGAAGCCAGTGGAGAGAGCGGAGGAGCGGGGTGACGTGAGAGAACTTGGGAAGGTTGAACACCAGATGGGCTGCGGCGTTCTGGATGAGTTGTAGGGGTTTAATGGCACAGGCAGGGAGCCCAGCCAACAGCGAGTTGCAGTAGTCCAGACGGGAGATGACAAGTGCCTGGATTAGGACCTGCGCCGCTTCCTGTGTGAGGCAGGGTCGTACTCTGCGAATGTTGTAGAGCATGAACCTACAGGAACGGGTCACCGCCTTGATGTTAGTTGAGAACGACAGCGTGTTGTCCAGGATCACGCCAAGGTTCTTAGCACTCTGGGAGGAGGACACAATGGAGTTGTCAACCGTGATGGCGAGATCATGGAACGGGCAGTCCTTCCCCGGGAGGAAGAGCAGCTCCGTCTTGCCGAGGTTCAGCTTGAGGTGGTGATCCGTCATCCACACTGATATGTCTGCCAGACATGCAGAGATGCGATTCGCCACCTGGTTATCAGAAGGGGGAAAGGAGAAGATTAATTGTGTGTCGTCTGCATAGCAATGATAGGAGAGACCATGTGAGGATATGACAGAGCCAAGTGACTTGGTGTATAGCGAGAATAGGAGAGGGCCTAGAACAGAGCCCTGGGGGACACCAGTGGTGAGAGCACGTGGTGCGGAGACAGATTCTCGCCACGCCACCTGGTAGGAGCGACCTGTCAGGTAGGACGCAATCCAAGCGTGGGCCGCGCCGGAGATGCCCAACTCGGAGAGGGTGGAGAGGAGGATCTGATGGTTCACTGTATCAAAGGCAGCCGATAGGTCTAGAAGGATGAGAGCAGAGGAGAGAGAGTTAGCTTTAGCAGTGCGGAGCGCCTCCGTGACACAGAGAAGAGCAGTCTCAGTTGAATGACTAGTCTTGAAACCTGACTGATTTGGATCAAGAAGGTCATTCTGAGAGAGATAGCAGGAGAGCTGGCCAAGGACGGCACGTTCAAGAGTTTTGGAGAGAAAAGAAAGAAGGGATACTGGTCTGTAGTTGTTGACATCGGAGGGATCGAGTGTAGGTTTTTTCAGCAGGGGTGCAACTCTCGCTCTCTTGAAGGCGGAAGGGACGTAGCCAGCGGTCAAGGATGAGTTGATGAGCGAGGTGAGGTAAGGGAGAAGGTCTCCGGAAATGGCCTGGAGAAGAGAGGAGGGGATAGGGTCAAGCGGGCAGGTTGTTGGGCGGCCGGCCGTCACAAGACGCGAGATTTCATCTGGAGAGAGAGGGGAGAAAGAGGTCAAAGCACAGGGTAGGGCAGTGTGAGCAGAACCAGCGGTGTCGTTTGACTTAGCAAACGAGGATCGGATGTCGTCGACCTTCTTTTAACTGATCAGGGGACCCCATTCATGTCCCGGTTGATGAAGGACTTGTGTCGGTTGTATCAGGTTCAACAGATACGTACAAGCATATTCCACCCTCAAACAGACGGGTTGTGTGAACGCTTGAACAAAACGATTAAAAGCATGTTGAGAAGAGTGGTGTCCCGAGACGGGAAAAACTGGGACATGCTTCTCCCACACTTAATGTTTGCCCTGCGAGAAGTACCCCAAGCATCCACTGGATTCTCTCCGTTTGAATTGCTCTATGGCAGACCCTGTCGAGGGATCCTCGACTTAGCCAAGGAGACCTGGGAGACCCAACCATGCCCCTTTCGATCCACAATAGAACATATTACCCTGATGAGAGACAGCCTGTCAGCAGTGTGGCCCATAGTCAAGGAGCATATGGAGAAGGCACAAAGGACCCAAGGCCGGGCCTATGATAAGTCCGCGACCCCCCGTGAGTTCACCGTGGGAGAGAAAGTGATGGTGCTCGTGCCCACGGCCGAACATCGCTTGCTGGCACAGTGGAGGGGGCCCTACGAGGTAATGAAAAGGGTCTCACCGGTCAATTACCTCATCAAGCAACCTGATAGAAGGAAGAAGGTCCAACTCTATCACATAAACCTGTTGAAGACGTACCATGGAAGAGAGGAGGAGGTGGCTTTGATGGCCCTGGAGGGAAAAGGAAAAGAGGAGGCTCTACCACAGGTGCGCCGTGGTCAAACTCTCCTGCCGGAGCAGTCAAGACAGCTAGACAAGCTGATTATGAACTTTGGTCGAATATTCTCTCCATTCCCAGGACAAACAGATGTCCTGTTTCACCCTATCCACACTGAACCCGGCAAGAAGGTGCATATCCGCCCTTACAGGATTCCTGAGGCTCGCCGAGTCATCGCTAAGAACGAGGTAAGGGAGATGTTGAGGATGGGTGTGATCGAGCCATCGACGAGTGAGTGGTCCAGTCCCATAGTCCTGGTCCCCAAATCCGATGGTAGTATGAGACTCTGCAACGACTTTAGGGCCGTGAATGCCATCTCTACATTCGATGCGTATCCCATGCCCCGCGTGGATGAACTCTTGGAGCGCTTAGGAAAGGCCAAGTTCATCACCACCCTGGATTTGACGAAGGGATATTGACAAGTGCCGGTGGCTCCGGAGGATCGCCCAAAGACTGCCTTCGCCACACCAGAGGGGCTTTTCCAGTATGTGAGGATGCCCTTTGGACTGCATGGTGCCGCTGCAACTTTCCAACGCCTCATGGATGCCATTCTACGGCCCCATCAAGAGTATGCAGCGGCGTACATAGACGATGTGGTTATCCACAGCGAGGACTGGGATAGTCACCTCCTGCGATTACGGGCGGTGCTCGTGAGTTTGGAAGCCACAGGGTTGACGGCCAATCCAAATAAATGCTGCCTGGGCCTGTCCGAAGCGGAATACCTGGGGTACACCGTGGGGAATGGGAAAATACGCCCACAGGCAGAGAAGACCAGGGCAATTCGGGACTGGCCGCGACCCCGGACCAAGCGGGACGTTCGGGCCTTCTTAGGGATAACGGGATATTATCGCCGTTTTATCCCGGGATATGCAACCATTGCCAATCCCCTCACAAACCTCATCAAGAAAAACTTGCTAAACCAGGTAGAGTGGAAAGACGAGACGGAAGAGGCCTTTCAATTGCTAAAAGATGGCCTGTGTTCTGATCCCGTCCTACAGGCTCCGGACTTCTCACAAGAGTTCATTGTGCAGGTCGACGCCTCGGATACGGGGCTCGGGGCCGTACTAGCTCAGGGTAAAGGCGAAGCAGAGAAGCCGATTCTCTTCATAAGTAGGAAGCTCAGCGATCGGGAACAGAGGTATGCTACCATAGAGAAAGAGGCCTTAGCCATTAAGTGGGCCCTCGATTATCTCTGGTACTACCTACTGGGTCGGAGGTTTGCATTAGTTACGGACCATGCGCCCCTCACGTGGATGGCTGGTAAGAGAAACAGTAACAACAGAATAGCCAGATGGTTTTTGTCTTTACAACCGTTCTCTTTCCATGTCATCCACAGGGCCGGATCGAGGAACGGGAATGCAGACGCGCTGTCCCGACGCGACCAAGACGGTGCGTCTGGCGCCCGACCCTCCGGTTCGGTCCTGAGGGGGAAGGTATGTGGAAGGACCACCAGAGGGCAGGCTGGGCTCACGGATGGTAGCCCAACAAGGCATGGGAGACAAGGTAACCAGAGGCAATTGAGCACAGCTGACACTACTAATGAGATATTCTCCTTCCCCTATAAGAGAGAGTATGGAATCAGCAGAAGAGGGGGGAAGAACTATCTCTGGAAGATGGCCACCGAGACAGAGGAGCGATCTATGAAGAACCATTAAGACGGTGACAATCCCGTGACTTTTGTTGTAGTTTAAAGACAATCGTATTGTGTTCCTGTTTGATCTGGAGAAGAAGATGTATGTTTTTTTCCTTTGGAGATTTTCATTGATTATGTTGGAGTGTTTGTGTTGACCAAATGCCCTCAATATAGAACTTTGTTCAATCAAGAAAACCTACTCCTGACTCGTTTGTTCCACCTTCCCGCTTTAGAGTGACGCCCAATTACTTGGTCCGCTCACAACTGTTTGTATTCGGTCATGTTTCCGGTCACCTTGCCCTGGTTAAAAGCAGTGGTTCGCGCTTTCAGTTTCACGCGAATGCTGCCATCAGTCCACGGTTTCTGGTTTGGGAATGTTTTAATCGTTGCTGTGGGTACGACATCGTCAATGCATTTTCTAATGAACTCGCTCACCGAATCGGCGTATTCGTCAATATTGTTGTTGGACGCAATGCGGAACATATCCCAATCCGCGTGATCGAAGCAGTCTTGAAGCGTGGAATCAGATTGGTCGGACCAGCGTTGAACAGACCTGAGCGAGGGAGCATGTTGTTTTAGTTTCTGTTTGTAGGCTGGAAGCAACAAAATCCTACTCCTCCTCTGTTCCTCTGGTGATGTGGAGGTTAATCCAGGACCTGCAGTGCCTAGCTCCACTCCCATCCCCAGGCGCTCTCATTTGTTGACTTCTGTAACCGTAAAAGCCTTGGTTTCATGCATGTTAACATTAGAAGCCTCCTCCCTACGTTTGTTTTATTCACTGCCCTAGCACACTCTGCCAACCCGGATGTCCTAGCCATGTCTGAATCCTGGCTTAGGAAGACCACCAAAAACTCTGAAATTTCCATCCCTAACTATAACATTTTCCGACAAGATAGAACTGCCAAAGGGGGCGGAGTTGCAATCTACTGCAGGGATAGCCTGCAGAGTTCTGTCTTACTATCCAGGTCTGTGCCCAAACATTTTGAGCTTCTACTTTTAAAAATCCACCTCTCCAGAAACAAGTCTCTTACCGTTGTCGCTTGCTATAGACCACCTTCTGCCCCCAGCTGTGCCCTGGACACCATATGCGAATGGATTGCCCCCCATCTATATTCAGAGCTCGTGCTGCTAGGTGACCTAAACTGGGACATGCTTAACACCCCGGCCATCCTACAATTTAAGCTTGATGCTCTCAATCTCACACAAATGATCAATGAACCTACCAGGTACAACCCCAAATCCGTAAACACGGGCACCATCATAGATATCATCCTAACCAACCTGCCCTCCAAATACACCTCTGCTGTCTTCAACCAGGATCTCAGCGATCACTGCCTCATTGCCTGCGTCCGTAATAGGTCTGCGGTCAAGCGACCACCCCTCATCACTGTCAAGCGCTCCCTAAAACACTTCAGCGAGCAGGCCTTTCTAATCGACCTGGCCCGGGTATTCTGGAAGGACCTCATTCCATCAGTAGAGGACGCCTGGTTGTTCTTTAAAAGTGCTTTCCTCACCATCTTAAATAAGCATGCCCCATGATATTATTAATCGATTGACTATGACTTTTTAAATCACCAAGCAGTGCTATTTGCAGAGTTATCTCCAGGTAAATGTTGCAGTTCTTCAAAACTTGAGACATCTGTGGCATTGTGTTGTGTGCCAAAACAGCACAGTTTAGAGTGGCCTTTTATTGTCCCCAGCACAAGGTGCACCTGTGTAATGATCATGCTGTTATTTATTAGTATTTATTTATTTTTACCCCATTTTCGTGGTATCCAATTGGTAGTTACAGGTCTTGTATCATCGCTGCAACTCCCGTACGGACTAGGGAGAGGCGAAGGTTGAGAGCCATGCGTCTTCCGAAAAACACAACCCAACCAAGCCTTGACACAATGCCCACTTAACCCAGAAGCACCAATGTGTCGGAGGAAACACCATGCACCTGGCGACCGCGTCAGTGTGCACTGTGCCCGGTCCGCCACAGGAGTCACTAGTGCGCAATGGGACAAGGACATCCCTGCCGGCCAATTCCTGCCCTAACCCGAACGATGCTGGGCCAAATGTACGCCACCCCATGGGTCTCCCGGAGCCTGGACTTGAACCCAGAATCTGTAGTGGCACAGATGGCACTGCGAAGCAGTGCCTTAGACCACTGTACCACTCGGGAGGCCCATGATCATGCTGTTTAATCAGCTTCTTGATATGCCACACCTGTCAGGTGGATGGATTATCTTGACAAAGGAGAAATGCTCACTAACAAGGATGTAAACAAATTTGTGCACAAGATTTGAGAGAAATAAGCTTTTTTATGATTTCTGGGATCTTTTATTTCAGCTCATGAAACATGGGACCAACACTTTACATGTTGCCTTCATATTTTTGTTGAGTGTACTTTGGATTTGATCTTCACTTTAATTGCTTTTGGCAATCAACTTAAAGAGCAGGTCCTGAGAGTTCTGACGTATCATGATTACTGGCCTTCCGTGTTTGCACAACCTGTAGCCACCACAATAAGATGTGGGAGTCAATAGGGTCAGCTGGTGATTGCCTTATCTCTCACTCTCTCATTCTCTCCACATGAGTGTCTCTCTTACTGTCAACTGATGAGGGATATTGAAGGATAAATGACTTGAGATTTAGGCCTGTCACATAATTTCACAGACTTCCAGTAGGCTAGGTCTGCTTTCCAAAATGACACCCTATTCCCTATATACTGCACTACTTTTGACCAAAACACTGTGGGCCCTGGTCAAAAGTAATGCGGTACATAGGGAATAGGGTGCCATTTGGGAAAAGCATGTTGTGTGTTGAGTGATTAATATCAAATATACATTACATTTAAAAGGTTTTTCCTGCCTGCGGGTGGCGAGCTGTTTAATTTAAAAAACCAACATTGGTTATATCAGTTCTATTTAAACATGACATTTTTGACAAGTTATCACAACCACAGACACTGTAATAGCTACATTAATTTAAAATATCATTTAACTCTATGTCAGAAATGCCAATAGCAACAACATTAGATTATTTCATGTCTTAGTTCAACCTAAGCCATATTCTCGAAAAAGTTGTCGTCTGAATGGGGGCTCCCGAGTGGCGCAGCGGTGCCAAGCACTGCATCTCAGTGCTAGAGGCGTCACTACCGACACCCATGCTCAATTCCAGGCTGTATCGCAACCGGCCGTGATTGGGAGTCCCATAGGGCGGTGCACAATTGGCCCAGCGTCGTCCAGGTATGGCCGGTGTAGGCTGTCATTGTAAATAAGAATTTGTTCTTAACTGAGTTGCCTAGTTAAATAAAGGTTACATTTCAAATGTAAAAATAGCAAACACAGGCTAATAAAAGCCTGTTTTGGCTTGTTTGCAGACAGGTTTGTTTCTATTGTCCTCCTTTGACTTTGGCAGTTTAGCAAACAGGAGATGATTAAAATAAATGAGCCTAGATTGATCCTGATATATGGCGAGGGGAAGACTGATGGGGGAGGTGAGCAGAAAGGGTGATTATGACTGTCCTTGCCCGCCGATGACAAATGGCACTGTATCGTGTCTCTAAAGCCCTAGATTTGTATCTATTGCCTGGCATCAAAACACTTCTGGGATATCATCATAACAATCAGCGTCATCATCAATGACATCAACATTGTCACCTTTCTCCCTATTTCCACACTGTTTTGTTTCACTCATACATCCTATGTGCATTTGTTGACTGAGAAAGAAGTGAAAAGAATTCACACTAAACTAGTCAAGGTCAATATAGTATGATAATACGAAGATGCCCAGAACATACCTTTATTCTGACCTCATTGCTATAGTTGGTTAAACAACAAGGGAGCCATTTTGGCCTGATTATGTAGTTATTGTGTTGTGTAAGTTTAGTTTGTATTATTCCCTAAACATTTTCTATTTTAAATATTAATTTTTATATTTGTCAATATTGAACAATTATTGTAAGAAATTAAAAATCTAAATACTACTCCTATTACGGAGAAAGCGGTAAAGCTTCATACGACAGATTAAACATTATGTATGGAGTCTTAAAGGAGGCCTGAGGAAGGCCAATATTTCCCAAATGCTCCAACTACATACAAATGATTTCTCAATTATGCTTTAATATACAAATGTCAAATATATGTGAGCAATCCTTCCTTCAAAGGACCTTCTATGGATTAAATGTCATATAATTCCCCCCAAAATCTGTCCATGACATAAACTGACCAGGTGAATCCAGGTGAAAGCTATGATCCCTTATTGACGTCACTTGTTAAATCCACTTCAATCAGTGTAGATGAAGGGGAGGAGACAGGTTAAAGAAGGATTTTTAAGCATTGAGACAATTGAGACATGGACTGTGTCTGTGTGCCTGTTGGAGGGTGAATGGACAAGACAAAAGATTGAAGTGCCTTTGAACGGGGTATGGTAGACGGTGCCAAGCGCACCGTTTTGTGTCAAGAACTGCAACGCTGCTGGGTTTTTCAAGCTCAACTTTTTCCCATGTGTACCAAGAATGGTCCACCACCCAAAGAACATCCAGCCAACTTGACACAACTGTGGGAAACATTGGAGTCATCATGAGCCAGCATCCCTGTGGAATGCTTTCAACACCTTGTAGAGTCCATGCCCCGACGAATTTAGGCTGTTTTGAAGGCAACTCAATATTAGGAAGGTGTTCAGTGTATGTAAGCCTAGTGAAGGAATCATATGGAATCCTTTACTTTCTGGAAGCTTTGTTTACACAGATTGGGTAAGTTGAATTGTAGGCTCTATATTCAGTCCTAGAAAGGAATCATATGAAAGCCTTGACTTTCTGGATGATAAGAGGTAACTGGAATCGTAGGCACTATAGGTAGGCCTAGAGAATGTACAAAGGCCTGAGCCATATAGAGATATATGGCCCTGACAAAGGCAGGCATGTCATATTTGAACATATATTTACGGCTATGGAGAGGAGTTGTAAACGCATGTCTTATTGAATCCTGACTGTGACCCTATGCTGCAAACCTTTCCACAGTACCTCCCTCATAAGTCAGTCAAAGTATAATAAAATACTATACCATTACAAAGATTCTCACCAAGTCAGCACTCTGTAGGCTATGTCTCCCCCTCTCTCTCTTAGACAGCACAAACTGCAAAAACATCAGAAAGCAGAAATGGTGGAGGCTAGAGGTGGTTGTTGATGTTGATATACCAGGTTAGAAGATGAGGTGTGGTGCAGAGTGTAGAGGGAGATTTAGGAGTGGAGGAGGAGGATGTAGAGGGGATCACAGGCCTCTGGAAGGAAACACACGCACGCACGCACGCACGCACGCACGCACGCACGCACGCACGCACGCACGCACGCACGCACGCACGCACGCACACACACACACACACACACACACACACACACACACAGGCCCCTTACGTCTGAGTGTGTTCCTGCTGGGATCTTGAGAAATTGTCCCGCTGCAGATATCTGTCAACTAGATGAGTCAGACGACAGAATCAATTACATTAAGAACAAGAATAACACAGGGTTTAGGAAATAAAAACATTACTGTAAAGAACACTGCATGCCACAGAAGGCTTAAAACCTAATTTGAAGAGGAATAATTACAGTGAATTGTTATTTATGAATCGTCCAGCAGCATGTAACTGAAAGGCAGCCGTTGATACAACCCCCCACTACCACCAGCTTTTTGCATTTAAATTTGATTACCAACACAGTGACTCGTTGTGAGAGGCGGCAGGAGATGTTATCAAGTGTTATCTTAATGTTCCTCTCCTCACTACGGACAGATTAATTGTCATTTCAAGTATTATTACAGGTTATTTTCACCTTGGGCAGGAGCAAATCTAAGCTACGAATGCGATTGATGCACACTGGCTCAATTATATGTTTTTTTCTGGCTTTTTGCAATTATTGTACGTTTGTAAGTAGAAAAGTCGCACAGTTCCAACTCTATCATCAAGTTCGCTGACGACACGATAGTAGTAGACCTGATTATCAATAACGACGAGACGGCCTACAGGGAGGAGGCACTCTGATGGTGTGGAGCCAGGTAAACAACATCTCCCTCAAAACAAAGGAGCTGATTGTGGACTTCAGAAGAAACCAGGCTGGGCATGCAACCATCCTCATCAATGGTCCGCCCCGGAGAAGGTCAAAAAATGTAAAGTTCCTCAGTGTACACATCTCCAAGGAGCTGAAATGGTCAAACAGCACGGACAACGTGGTGAGGAAAGCACGACAACGACTCTTTAACCTCAGGAGGCTGAAGAAATCTGTCCTGTCCCCGAGGGCCCCTTGCAGTGTTCTACAGGAGCACCATCGAGAGCATACTGTCGGGCTGCATCACAGCCTGGTATGGCAACTCCACCACCACTGACCGCAAGGCACTAGTCAGCTACCTTATCCCCCTGTCTTCCTGCTGATCCCCCTGTCTTCCTGCTGCTCCCCAGTCTTCCGGCTGCTCCCCCTGTCTTCTGGCTGCTCCCCCTGTCTTCCGGCTGCTCCCACTGTCTTCCTGCTGCTCCCCCTGTCTTCCGGCTGCTTCCACTGTCTTCCTGCTGCTCCCCCTGTCTTCCTGCTGCTCCCCCTGTCTTCCTGCTGCTCCCCAGTCTTCCGGCTGCTCCCACTGTCTTCCTGCTGCTCCCCCTGTCTTCCTGCTGCTCCCCCTGTCTTCCTGCTGCTCCCCAGTCTTCCGGCTGCTCCCCCTGTCTTCTGGCTGCTCCCCCTGTCTTCCGGCTGCTCCCACTGTCTTCCTGCTGCTCCCCCTGTCTTCCGGCTGCTCCCACTGTCTTCCTGCTGCTCCCCCTGTCTTCCTGCTGCTCCCCAGTCTTCCGGCTGCTCCCACTGTCTTCCTGCTGCTCCCCCTGTCTTCCGGCTGCTCCCACTGTCTTCCTGCTGCTCCCCCTGTCTTCCGGCTGCTCCCACTGTCTTCCGGCTGCTCCCTCTGTCTTCCGGCTGCTCCCTCTGTCTTCCGGCTGCTCCCTCTGTCTTCCGGCTGCTCCCTCTGTCTTCCTGCTGCTCCCCCTGTCTTCCGGCTGCTCCCTCTGTCTTCCTGCTGATCCCCCTGTCTTCCGGCTTCTCCCACTTTCTTCCTGCTGCTCCCCCTGTCTTCCGGCTGCTCCCTCTGTCTTCCGGCTGCTCCCTCTGTCTTCCGGCTGCTCCCCCTGTCTTCCGGCTGCTCCCGCTGTCTTCCGGCTGCTCCCCCTGTCTTCCGGCTGCTCCCCCTGTCTTCCGGCTGCTCCCACTTTCTTCCTGCTGCTCCCCCTGTCTTCCTGCTGCTCCCCAGTCTTCCGGCTGCTCCCCCTGTCTTCTGGCTGCTCCCTCTCTCTTCCTGCTGATCCCCCTGTCTTCCGGCTTCTCCCACTTTCTTCCTGCTGCTCCCCCTGTCTTCCGGCTGCTCCCTCTGTCTTCCGGCTGCTCCCTCTGTCTTCCGGCTGCTCCCCCTGTCTTCCGGCTGCTCCCCCTGTCTTCCGGCTGCTCCCACTTTCTTCCTGCTGCTCCCCCTGTCTTCCTGCTGCTCCCCAGTCTTCCGGCTGCTCCCCCTGTCTTCCGGCTGCTCCCCCTGTCTTCCGGCTGCTCCCACTGTCTTCCTGCTACTCCCCCTGTCTTCCGGCTGCTCCCTCTGTCTTCCGGCTGCTCCCACTGTCTTCCGGCTGCTCCCCCTGTCTTCCGGCTGCTCCCTCTGTCTTCCGGCTGCTCCCTCTGTCTTCCGGCTGCTCCCACTGTCTTCCTGCTGCTCCCCCTGTCTTCCGGCTGCTCCCTCTGTCTTCCTGCTGATCCCCCTGTCTTCCGGCTGCTCCCTCTGTCTTCCGGCTGCTCCCCCTGTCTTCCGGCTGCTCCCCCTGTCTTCCGGCTGCTCCCCCTGTCTTCCAGCTGCTCTCCCTGTCTTCCTGCTGCTTTGGACATCATTGTTTCATTCACACCTGCAGTGTTGGAGCTTGAACATTAAGTATTTCACTATACAATGCAACTATATCTGTGACCCTGTGCATGTGATTAAAAAAAATAAGCATAATGATAATGGTGATCTCACTCTCACAGATGATTCAATGCAATTTACATTCATAGTTTGATTTACAATGATTTATTTGTGTTTTTTTGTGTGTGGCAGATGCCCAGTCCACATGGCCTAATGAGACACTGAATATCCAGAGAGTGTTCAATAGGTTGTTCTACTATGATTCTGAGTGTAAAGGACTTTCTCTCTGTAGGATGTTCCTTGTCTCTGTGTCTGTGGCTTGTTCCACTACACGAGAGATGAGAGGAAAGGAAGGCTACAGATCCATACAGGACATTCTGTCTGAGCCCTCTGGCTAAACCTCCTCTCTCCTCTCATCTCTCTCAGCATGAAGACCACTCATACAGACCACCTGCCATTTCCATGTGCAGCGATAGCAAACTTTAATCAACCACTCCGACCGACATTATCATCTGAATTAGACACAGTGCACTGCCTCTTTGAAGTTCAACATTGGGAGTCCTTCCCAAATGTACCTTCTCAATGACCATTGGTTTTCAGTAACCTAAAGGCATGATGGAATTCAGAATCCATGCTGAAACTATCTCTGGTATGCGTATTTAGATTATTCACTGCATGTAGTTGTAGCACATTGTTATTGACATGTGTACAGTTGAAGTCGGAAGTTTACATACACTTAGGTTGGAGTCATTAAAACTTGTTTTTCAACCACTCCACACATTTCTTGTTAACAAACTATAGTTTTGGCAAGTCGGTTAGGACATCTACTTTGTGCATGACAAGTCATTTTTCCAACAATTGTTTACAGACAGATTATTTCACTTATCATTCACTGTATCACATTTCCAGTGGGTCAGAAGTTTACATACATAAGTTGACTGTGCCTTTAAACAGCTTGGAAAATTCCAGAAAATTATGTCATGGCTTTAGAAGCTTCTGATAGGCTAATTGACATAATTTGAGTCAATTGGAGGTGTACCTATGGATGTATTTCAAGGCCTACCTTCAAACTTAGTGTCTCTTTGCTTGACATCATGGGAAAATCAAAAGCAATCAGCCAAGAAAATGTGAACCTCCACAAGTCTGGTTGATCATTGGGAGCAATTCCCAAATGCCTGAAGGTACCACGTTCATCTGTACAAACAATAGTATGCAAGTATAAACACCATTGGACCATGCAGCCGTCATACCGCTCAGGAAGGAGACGCGTTCTGTCTCCTAGAGATGAACGTACTTTGGTGCGAAAAGTGCAAATCAATCCCAGAATAACAGCAAAGGACCTTGTGAAGATGCTGGAGGAAACAGGTACAAAAGTATCTATGTCCACAGTAAAACGAGTCCTACATCGACATAACCTGAAAGGACGCTAAGCAAGGGAGAAGCCACTGCTCCAAAACATCCATAAAAAACCCAGACTACGGTTTGCAACGGCACATGGGGACAAAGATCGTACTTTTTGGAGAAATGTCCTCTGGTCTGATGAAACAAAAATAGAACTTTGCTGCAGGAGGGACTGGTGCACTTCACAAAATAGATGGCATCAGGAGGAAAGAAAATTATGTGGATATATTGAAGCAACATCTCAAGACATCATTCAGGAATTTTAAAGCTTTTTTCGCAAATGGGTCTCCCAAATGGACAATGACCCCAAGCATACTTCCACAGTTGTGGCAAAATGGCTAAAGGACAACAAAGTAAAGGTATTGGAGTGGTCATCACCAAGCCCTGACCTCAATCCAATAGAAGATTTGTGGGCAGATCTGAAAAAGCGTGTGCGAGCAAGGAGGCCTACAAACCTGACTCAGTTACACCAGCTCTGTTAGGAGGAATGGGCCAAAATTCACCCAACACACACACACACACACACACACACACACACACACACACACACACACACACACACACACACACACACACACACACACACACACACACTTCACCATAATGCAACGAAGATGAAGTTCTGAAAAGGGAGACACTACAATGCTGTAAACTCTATTTTCCAGCCCGACTAGAGTGCCACTCCTTGACATGGTGGCATTGGACCATGAATACACTCATCTTCCTGCTCCAAGGAGATTCAGCACCTTGCAGGTTAGCCTTTCAAACCCCTGCTACTTGGTATTCTGTGATGTTTCAATCATGTTCCCCCGAGCCGCACGTCAACAAGTCTAGAAGGAGAGATCCTAAAAAAAGAATCTAAGCGGATGGCATATGTCTGACAACTTCCAATTTCCTTTAAAAATGCGCAACTATTTATAAAGCTTGGGGGCCTCTCTCCTTGGTGCCAGAGACAGAGGCTCCATTTCCCCTGATGGATTGGCTGTCATATCCCCACAGAAAGGTGCTTCTTTTACTTTATAGACACACGTCTCTGCTGTGCTCTTGTCTGCACTGTGGAGTGGATCCCAGCCCAGCTCACCGCTGAGCCACCATCGTTTTTCTCCCCTTATCGCTACCCTGCTGTTTCCTTCCCCAGTCTCCCAGACATTTTAACACCAACACACAGCAACTAAAAGGGAGAGAATATCATCATTCTTTTCTGTTTTCAACTTTCGCTTTGATGTCGTTCACGTGCAGTGTAGAATATTCATCATTACTCAGTTAGTTATAGAGGGTAATTACAGTACATAGGTATGTGTATTATCATGTGTGGATGTTGTGTGTGAGGCTGGAAACGGGAGTCTGTGTGTGTGTTGGGTAGAGCCGTGAGTGTTTGTGTGTGTAGTGCTATGCAGTTCCTATGTTGCCTGGCTACCCAGACTCCTTGCTCCAGCCAAATGCTATGCCACGCCCACGGACGTTAGTTTATTCTCCTCAATGAGTCTGGATCTGGGTACCTCTTCGACCCTTCAAAGAATGCAAACACATACGGGGGCCGTCTGATTGGTCCAGAAACCGATGGGTTGGGCCAGAGCCAGAACACACGCGGGTAAATCTGCGGTTTGAAAATGTGTCATTGGCTTTGATATGCTGATTGGTTGGAGACCCTCGTCCCCACAAACGACTTCAACGATAGCAGTCTCAGACTAAAGAATGTAGTGAACGACAGCGCAGCGGAACATTTTAGTGTGAGTTGTCAGGCTAGGGCCTATGTGACGTGTATGTGTCTGAACAATTTGGTGTGTGTGTGTGTGTGTGTGTGTGTGTGTGTGTGTGTTTGCTCGCGCTCACACTCGCCTGCATGTGTGTGTCTGACCTAGTGGACATTGTCTTCCTGGAAAATCTGGTCCCTCCAGCAGGCCTGCTTGTGAGCAGCAGCTTATCAGCTCTGACCAGAGTCCCCCTCTCCCTCTCCCAACCACCTCCATCGCCTTAGAGGACAGTAAATTGCACCCAAGCAGTTAATAAGAATGCAAAATATTGTGAGTGAAGTTCGCTCATGCAACCATAAAAAAATACTGCATGGAAACATCTGCAGGGAAAAGTTTGGTATTAAAGAAACTCCATCTTCTCGGCGGTGGCTCTCTACAAGAGGCAACATCACATGTTCCCGCACCAACCAGCCAGCCGGGCAGTCTTGCGTTTGGCTAGCGTTCGACGGACGACCCACATCTCATGATTAACAATGCAGGTGGTTTTCTCCCTCCACACACACACAGTAGCAAAACAAACATTTATTTCCATGGCATTACACTAGGAAGTGTCATGGGTGCATATTGAATTCTCTACAACAGCGTGACTGGCTGCTGTGTGTATGGAGAGAAGGAAGGTAATTACATATTGAATGTTCTTTTTGTTCAGTCAGCTCCTGGAGGGGAAAATCCATCTGTTGCACATACTGCAGAGATTGTGTGGAATGTGTGTGTGTGTGTGTGTGTGTGTGTGTGTGTGTGTGTGTGTGTGTGTGTGTGTGTGTGTGTGTGTGTGTGTGTGTGTGTGTGTGTGTGTGTGTGTGTGAGGTGTGCGTGCATAAAAGGCATGTTTCCTCCAGCCCTTCAAACACACACAACACCAACCATTTACTTCAATATCAAAACAGGTATCACTTCTGCCAGATATCTGTACCACGGCAAATTAGGTCCTTGGCACGCCACACATCATACATTTCTGTTCCATATGTTCTGTGAAATAGAGAGAGGGATGATATGAGACACACGTTTGAAAAAAGAAAATCTGCATGCTTGGGCTTTAGTCTGAACATCACATTTTTATACTCCGTAAATACAGGTATCCATCGACAATCTGCGAAAGAGCTTGTAACTAGTTCGTCTTGCTAAAACTAATCTTGGCACCTAGAACAAAATCTCACATGCTTCCTGGCCAGCTACTAGGTTTTGCTAAGCATGTTACAATAGACTATGCCAACACAGATAAAACATGATCAAGCATAAGTCCACACCACACTTTGTCTGGTTTACATGTCCAGTCATTTCATTAGGTTCATTAGGTTGTTCAATGAATTCAGGTGTTCAGGTGTTCTAATAGTGCTGTATGATCAGTCAACTGGGCCCTTTCTATTGACTAGACAAAGAACCTCTTCCTTTGTAATAACATAGAAACATCTGTTACTATAGTTGTTCAGTTGTTCACCGTGGATTATCCCAACTCTCGTAGCACTGTTTGTGTCTATTTGTAGCTAGCTCCTTCTCCCTCACCTCCATCCTTCACCCCTCCATTCCTCCCCACGAACCCTCCCTCCCTGCCAACCCCAATGCTGTCTCCACAAATCTGTGTCTGCTGTGCCTGTGCCTCTGTCAGATTTGGGAAGGAAAGCCATTGTTCTCAGATGTAAGATCCCCTGCTTCAGCTTGTGGGATTAGGGCTGGTAATGCGCTGGCTTGGCAGGGCTCTAGCAGGACTCTAGCTGTATATGGACTAGCCTAGCTAGCGCTCTACGCTACTCAGAACGTCAGGGGTTTTAGCTGTGGACTAGCCTGGCGCTCTACGCAAAGTGGCTGTCTGGTGCTCTGCACCACCCACTGCAGAGCCAGGGACCAGGGTGGAGGGGTTATAGCAGAGGGAGACAAGCCTCAAAGAGGTGAGCCTACTGTGGGGAGGCTGGCCAAGCTTCACCCTACCATGACCTCAACCACCCCCTCCACTTTTCTTATGATAGGTCTGCTATTTGACTCTATTGCATTTGGTCTTTGTGGGTCATTATCTTATTATATCTTTGCTATTCATAAACTATTCATTTAAAGACATTGACGTTCCTCACTTTGATTTGTCCTCAACATCAAGGAACTAGACTGATTTGCAGGTGAGCTATTCAGACAAAATAAAACATTTACCTTATCACACCATCCACAGCCAGACCAATCACTCTCTGAATGTCAACTTTGCTTTGCGTAATGTTCGATGTCCCTCATATTCATATGAATTTCCTTTTCATTATGTCTTACCCATGTCAGTGATTACCCTCAGACAGACAGCACACTGCGGCCGCTCACTACAGAATACATCATCAACAATTTACACGTCATTAGCTTTGTTTCGATCATATTTGTTAGATGAAATGTCTTCCTGCTTCGTGGAGAGAGCGAAGACCGGGTTATTTACCATGTTTAGAGAGACGGGGAAGGCAAACTGTGGTGTGTTGGGTTGATTAATTGCCGTGCCTCAAAGGAGGGAGAGTTTCAAAGAGGGGAGTGTGCGTGTGTGTGTGTCTGTGTGAAAATCCATCCGTGTGTGTGTAGTCAGGTGGGTCGGTTGAGTTCAGTGTGTGTTGATTGGTTTATTAATCTCTGCCAGTCCAGTCAGCTGATAGGATAGTAATGCAGGTGATTTAATTAGTGTATATGAGCTGCTGTCCACTCATCCAAATGCAAACACCCTGTAGAGGACATGCATCTAACTCTGTCAGCTAGAAGGGTAAATGTGTGTTTGTGTGTGTGTGTGCGCCTGATGCATGTGCATGTGTGTTTGTGTGTGCGTGCATGCGTGTGTCATGAGATCGATGGAGGGGAAGGCACCACTCCCTGCTTTCCTGCAGAGGGCAGTGATGAGACAACACCAACAGCAGAGGAGCTCACATCTGTGTGCAATAGCAGAGCAAACCAACTCCTAACAGACAGATCTCTCAAGAACACACAACTGGAACACTTACTACTCTCAATTCATTTAAAAGCATTTAATGTGTTTCTATGGGCACATATCATGGGAAATACATGTCAGTATTTACTCATCTCTCACCAAATAGTTTTCTGAAGGACCTTTGAAATGCAATGCAACTGCAATTATATGAATACAACTCAACATTAGCAAGAAACACTTTTTAATGGTCAAATCAATTATTATCTAGGCCAGTGGTTCCCAAACTTTTTATAGTCCCGTACCCCTTCAAACATTCAACCTCCAGCTGCGTACCCCCTCTAGCACCAGGGTCAGCGCACTCTCAAATGTTGTTTTTTGCCATCACTGTAAGCCTGCTACACACACACTATTCGATACATTTATTAAACATAAGAATGAGTGTGAGTTTGTCACAACATGGCTCGTGGGAAATGACAAAGAGTTCTTATAGGACCAGGGCACAAATAATAATACAATAATAATCAAAAATGTTGCTCTTTATTTAACCATCTTACATATAATTACATTTAATTCACCACAGGTTAATGAGAGGGGTGTGCTTGAAAGGATGCACATAACTCTGCAATGTTGGGTTGTATTGAGAGAGAGTCTCAGTCATTAAATAATTTTCCACACACAGTCTGTGCCTGTCTTTAGTTGTCATGCTAGTGAGGGCCAAGAATCCACAGAGGGCCGAGAATCTCACATAGGTACTTGGTTGCAAAGGGCATCAGTGTCTTAACCGCACGATTTACCAAGAAAGGATACTCTGAGCGCAGCCCTATCCAGAAATCTGGCAGTGGATTCTGATTAAATAAAATTTTCACTGAACAACTTGTTGCAATTTCGATGAGGCTCTCTTTTTCAGATGTCGATAACTGGGCTGGAGGCAGGGCATGAAAGGGATAACGAATCCAGTTGTTTGTGTCGTCCATTTCGGGAAAGTACCTGCGTAATTGCGCACCTAGCTCACTCAGGTGCTTCGCTATATCACATTTGACATTGTCCGTAAGCTTGAGTTCATTTGCACACAAAAAAATCATAAAATTATTGAAAGACCTGTGTGTTGTCCTTGTTAATGCAAACAGAGAAGAGCTCCAACTTCTTGATCATAGCCTCAATCTTGTCCTGGACATTGAATATAGTTGTGAAGAGTCCCTGTATGTCACGGATTTCTAGGAGTGGTAGGTGTAGAGTCAGGCGCAGAAAGCAATACTTCCAAATGAATGCGTTTATTGCGCGTGGTCTAGCCAACAATCAGGCAATGACCATAAATCAGGTATGTCTCCAAAAACCAGGAAAAGAACATACAACAAATTAAGCAGGCAAAAAACAACTTCACCACTGACAGTAAGGATAAGCCTGCACAAAAGCAGGCGGGCACTAGAAGTTTAAATAGACTATTGATGAACCAAAATAAGCAACAGGTGAAAACAATCAAGACAAAACCAACAGAAAAGAAAAAGGGATCGGTGGCAGCTAGTAGACCGGTGACGACGACCACCGAGCACCTCCCGAACAGGGAGAGGAGCCGCCTTCAGTGGAAGTCGTGACACTGTAATTCTAGACTCAGATCTTTCAGGCTAGTAAAAACATCTCCCAGATAGGCCAGTCGTATGAGAAACTCGTCATCATTCAAGCGGTCAAACAAGTGAAAATTATGGTCAGTAAAGAAAACTTGAAGCTCGTCTCTCAATAAATAAAAAAAAACATGTCAATACGTTGCCCCTTGATAACCAGAACACTTCTGTATGTTGTAAAAGCGTTACATGCTTGCTGCCCATATCATTGCATAATTCCGAAAATACACGAGAGTTCAGGGGCATTGCTTTAACAAAGTTAACAATTTTCACTGTAGTGTCCAAAACGTCTTTCAAGCTGTCAGGCATTCTCTTGGCAGCAAGAGCCTCTCGGTGGATGCTGCAGTGTACCCAAGTGGTGTCGGAAGCACCTGCTTGCATGCGCGTTACCACTCCGCTATGTCTCCCTGTCATGGCTTTTGCGCCATCAGTACAGATACCAACACATCTGGACCACCAAAGTCCATTTGATGTCACAAAACTGTCCAGCAGTAAAATGGCGCCAGAAGAAATGGCAGCAGTTTTACGGGCGCCTAACCAGTTGTGCTATTATGTGTTTTTTTTGCGTTATTTGTAACTTATTTTGTTCATAATTTTTCTGCAACCGTATCTTAGGGCAAAACAGAGCTTCAGGATATCAGGACAGTGGTCACTCACCTCGGATTAGATGAAGATTTTTTTCTTCAACAAGCAGGAAGCACAATAAGGACGACATCCACGTTATTGGAAAGAGAAAGAGACGCAGGTACAGAGGACACAGAGCGGGGTGCTTCGTAAGGATTCGGAGAAGGCGAGTGTGAAAGCTGCCATTACCGTCAATATTACTCGCCAATGTACAATCATTGGACAATAAATTAGACGAGGTATGATCACGAATATCCTAACAACAGGACATCAAAAACTGTAACATCTTATTTTTCACGGAATCATGGCTGAATGATGACATGGATATTCAGCTAGCGGGACATACGCTGCACCGGCAAGATAGAACAGCACACTCTGGTAAGACGAGGGGGGGCAGTCTGTGCATATTTGTAAACAACAGCTGGTGCACGAAATCTAAGGAAGTCTCTAGATTTTGCTCGCCTGAAGTAGAGTATCTTATGATAAACTGTAGACCACTCTATTTGCTAAGAGAGTTTTCATCTATACTTTTCGTGGCTGTTAATTTACCACCACAGACGGACGCTGGCACTAAGACCACACTCAGTCAGCTGTATAAGGAAATAAGCAAACAGGAAACCGTTCATCCAGAGGCGGCGCTCCTTGTGGCCGGAGACGTTAATGCAGGGAAACTTAAATCAGTTTTACCTCATTTCTAACAACATGTTAAATGCGCAACCAGAGGGAAAACAATTCTAGATCACCTGTACTCCACATGCAGAGACACGTACAAAGCTCTCCCTCACCCTCCATTTGGTAAATCTGACCACAAGTCTATCCTCCTGATTCCTGCTGACAAGCAAAAATTAAAGCAGGAAGCACCAATGACTCGGTCTATAAAAAGTGGTCAGATGAAGCAGATGATAAACTACAGGACTGTTTTGCTATCACAGACTGGAACATGTTCCGGGATTCTTCCGATTGCATTGAGAAGTACACCACATCATTCACTGGCTTTATCAATAAGTGCATCGAGGACGTTGTCCCCACAGTGACTGTACGTACATACCCCAACCAGAAGCCATGGATTACATGCAAACATTCGCACTGAGCTAAGGGTAGAGCTGACGCTTTCAATGTGTGGGACACTAACCCGGAAGCTTATAAGAAATTCTGCTATGCCCTCAGATGAACCTTCAAACAGGCAATGCGCCAATACAGGGCTAAGATTGAATCGTACTACACTGGCTCCGACGCTCGTCTTATGTGGCAGGGCTTGCAAACTATTACAGACTACAAAGGGAAGCACAGCCACGAGCTGCCCAGCAACACAAGCCTACCAGACGAGCTAAATCACTTCTATGCTCGCTTCGAGGCAAGCAACACAGAGGGATGCATACATGTACATACTACCTCAATTAGCCCAACTAACTGGTGCCTTTAAAATTGCACTGTTGGTTATGGCCTGTAAGTAAGCATTTCACTGTAAGGTCTACACATGTTGTATTTGGCGCACGTGACAAATAAACTTTGATTTGATTTGAGTACTTTAAAAATATCTGCTCATGTTGTCCTGGTTTCCAGTGGTTTGCAGAAGAGGATGTCTTCCTTAATTGACCCCCCATAAACGTAACAGGAGCTGTGCCAGGCCCACCACGTCTGTTGACTCATCCATGTGTACGCATAGAATTCACTGGCTTGCATGCAAAGCTGTAATTGTTTCAAAACATCTCCTGCCATGTCACTTATGCGTTGCGAAACAGTGTTGTTTGATGAAGGCATTGTCTTTATAGTTTTTCTTGGCCTTTTCCCCCAGCATTGTCCCAGCCATATCCGCGGCAACAGGAAGAATTAAGTCCTCCACAATAGTATGGGGCTTGCCTGTCCTAGCCACTCGGTAGCTCACCATATAAGACGCTTCCAGCTCATTCTTATTAACGGTATCTGTTGCTTTTATACATGTCTTACTACTCGAAAGTCATCTTAATTCTCACTCCAAAAACTCCCGTGGTTTATTTTTCAAATTGGCATGTTTTGTTTCTAAATGTCTGCGCAAGAGTCAAGGTTTCACCCACGAGAGAGTAACAGTTAATGTGATTGGATGTTAATTATTTGATAAGGCTACCTGTATTTGACATTGTGTTGTTATTTCGCTAAACACTAGATGGTTTCATTTATTTTTGGCAGTGAAACGAGGCTACTCAGGCGTGAAAAAAACCTCACCCAAATGTATAGCCCTGTTGGAAAATATAAATGGATTGGTTGAAAATGTGAAGACATTTTTTTTCACAGTTTTATTTGGCGTACCCCCGACGGCATTGCGCGTACCTTTGGGGGGGTACCTGATCTAGGCTATTGGCAATCACTGTTTCAGTTTAAGGCATTTTCTCCTATAAACATCAAGCCCGAAGTCTCTGTTTTGGTCAGTTCCCTCTAGCTCCGGCCCCAGCTCGCTTCCCGCCCGGCAATCAGTTAATTGGCAGTGTCCAAAAAGCTGCACACTAACAAAGGGGAAGGACGTGGTGTTTTTTCCTGTTGACTGATCTGTTCCCAGACCCTGATTCCATTATTCCTCAGGCTTGCAGGAGTGTGTGTGTGTGATTCCTCAGGTTTGCAAAGGGCACAAAGTCATCCTGGGATGAAAGCCCTGCGAGCCATGCTGCGCCCTGATCTCTCCAGCAGCACTGCCCAATCTATTTGCTGACTACCACAGTCACTCAAACAGAACCACCATTCCACCCATCGCTCTCAGCCTAGTCCAGATTACTGACCAGGTTCAGGTACTCTTGGTGAGATTAAATGAGGGAAGGACTGATGTGGTATTGTGTGTGTGTGTGTGTGTGTGTGTGTGTGTGTGTGTGTGTGTGTGTGTGTGTGTGTGTGTGTGTGTGTGTGTGTGTGTGTGTGTGTGTGTGTGTGTGTGTGTGTGTGTGTGTGTGTGTGTGTGTGTGTGTGTGTGTGTGGATGTGCTTCTTAAGGCTAATATTATCCCATCATTATATATTTGTTTAATCTTAATACCTTGTTTTAAGAATTTCCTTATGGTTTTTAATGCTTCTACTAAACAGAAAAGAGAGATATTCCTCATCCTTCCTCCTCCTTCCTCTTCCTGCCTCACAGAAAGGCGTATTACCTGCATGTTTAGCAGCCCTTCTCCTCTGCTCAACTCTTATCTCAGATGACATAGCTAGTTCCTCTGTCCCGGTTGAGTTATGATCCTGCTAGAAATGAAATGCAAACCACACCGCCTATCTGGGGGATATCAGCTATTGCTCAGACTAGACCGGGGAGGGCTTGAGGTTTGGGTGGCCGCAGGTCTAAGCTCTAGTGCCCCGATTTAGGAGATCAGCGAACATCGTACGCCCCAGAGTAAATTACCGAGCTGGGTTAGAGAGGATGTCACCTCAAGCGGCTAAGTTGTCCACTGGTGGAAGTGTAGAAGTGGGGAAAACGGACTAAATATCAGGGGAGGGGGAAAGAAACAAGGACAGGTAGAGAGAATCCTTGGAGGCTATTTCAACACTTTCGTTCAATTTATCTCCCTCCCCCGTCCTCCCCCCTCTCCCCAACATGCCTGCAGGTGGAGAACAGACTTTCACTGAGCAGTTTGGATTTGAATAATTCCTCCCTTCCTCTAGAAAGTAAAAAAATAAATATTAAACCAAAATCAGTGGAGATCAGAGAAAAGGGATTATGGCAGAGTGGAAGCTGGGGAATCAGAGTTTCTCTGCATGCTGCCATTTCTCCCCCTGGTTGTGCCCGCCAGCATGAAAGGAATCAGTCAGTACCGTGCTGTGTGTGGCACAGTGTGTGTGTGTGTGTGTGTTTGTGTATGTATGTATGTGTGTGTGTGTGTGTGTGTGTGTGTGTGTGTGTGTGTGTGTGTGTGTGTGTGTGTGTGTGTGTGTGTGTGTGTGTGTGTGTGTGTGTGTGTGTGTGTGTGTGTGTGTGTGTGTTTGCCATGCTGTGGAAAGGAAGACTTCTCCCTGTGGGGGCTGCATGGGCTCAAATAGCTTATTCTACAGAGAAGTGACCCCTAAGGAGATAAGCTGGACAAAACTACAGGAACCCCTGCGATGTCACCTTGACCAGGCCACTCCAGGGTCGTTGTAGCAGTAACATTGTCTCCAGTGATTTTGTTGTATGTTAGAACCAAATGGGCAATGTAATGGGACAATAAAGTTGTCAGGAAGACAATCGTTCTATTGCATGTTATGTATTATAAATTGGGTGGTTCGAGCCCTAAATGCTGATTGGCTGAATGCCATGGTATATCACGGGTATGACAAAACATGTATTTTTACTCTTCTAAATACGTTGCTAAACAGTTTATAAAAGCAATAAGGCAGCTCAGGGGTTTGTGGTATATGACAAATATACCACGGCTAAGGGCTGTATCCAGGTACTCCGCGTTGCGTTGTGATTAAGAACCGCCCTTAGCCTTGGTATATTGGCCATATACCGCACCCCCTTCAAGCCTTATTGCTTAAATATAGCAATTATTGAGACAGTAAAACTGGAATTTATATTATGATTGAACAAATCTATACAAATATTTTATGTGACTCATTTATAAACAATATATATGCAGTTTAATATTTTAGGCTCTGGATTGAGTAAATCTGTGTTTAACTGTCAGTCACCATGTACAGTACTGCAGACTGGCTGAGTGTGAGCTGACCGGACCACTGCTCCTCTCCTGTTGGAGATTATAAAGGCCCAGATGTATCTAGGATGATCAGATTGATCTATTAGAAGCCCCCGGTTGACATCACATTCACCATGCTGCCCTGTGCTTATGCTGCTAAACACACACACACACACACACACAATTATCCACCATGCCCTGTGCTCATTCTGTTAAACTTTCCCCACAAAGCTTTCTGCTGAAATAAGCATTGTACATGCTTCTTGGGGTGGGAGCACCTTCGCTGCATTGTACACGGATCAGCCATAACGGTGTTGTGTAGAAATGCATGCAGTGCTGATAAACAACAGCAAAACTTCCCCAGATGCAGGGGTAAAAGAGGAGGTCCCGCTTTGGGCAAACAATGTATGTTTCTTTCACCAACCAGTAATTGATTCAATTAATCACTGTCTTGTCAAAAGCAATGATAATTCACAAACATTTGTTGGGTTTGATTTTCCAAACTGGCCTTTGATTTGATTGCAGAAGGGAATGGCGCGTGGGTTGTGACCAAGGGAGCTAAAAAACCTTTCAAAATGACTTTCCGCAATTAATCCGTTTTGATTCACTTGGTATTTCCAGAGCCTCCTACCTCGTTAGTAGTGATTAATTAGGGGAGTCTTTGTGTCTTGGGGGTTCAGCTTCATTTTGGAATTAATCTGACCACATTCACACATGCACACACGCACTAACGCACGCACGCACGCACGCACGCACGCACGCACGCACGCACGCACGCACGCACGCACGCACGCACGCACGCACACACTCAGATACTGCATAGTATGGGACTTGCATTCAAAATTCTAATTCAAGTCATAGCCTTTGAGCGCTAATGTCATCATATTGTTGATTAGAAAGTAGTGCACTATATAGGGAATAGGATCCCCATAGGGCTCTGGTCAAAAGTAGTGCACTATATAGGGACCAGGTTTCTATTTGGAACACAACAGACTCTTTCTTCTTTCTGTTCTCATGTAGTTTCTCCATGTAGGAAACAAAGCTGAGGGATATTTCCCCACATGCTGTGTTACACCCACATCAAGCCTTCTGTTTACAATGGAAAAGACTGAGACGGTAGACTGAATAATGGTGTTTAAAAGACTGTCTGAGACGGTAGACTGAATAATGGTGTTTAAAAGACTGTCTGGGACGGCAGACTGAATAATGGTGTTTAAAAGACTGTCTGGGACGGCAGACTGAATAATGGTGTTTAAAAGACTGTCTGGGACGGCAGACTGAATAATGGTGTTTAAAAGACTGTCTGAGACGGTAGACTGAATAATGGTGTTTAAAAGACTGTCTGAGATGGTAGACTGAATAATGGTGTTTAAAAGACTGTCTGGGACGGTAGACTGAATAATGGTGTTTAAAAGACTGTCTGGGACGGTAGACTGAATAATGGTGTTTAAAAGACTGTCTGGGACGGTAGACTGAATAATGGTGTTTAAAAGACTGTCTGGGACGGCAGACTGAATAATGGTGTTTAAAAGACTGTCTGAGACGGTAGACTGAATAATGAGACGTTAGAGATAGGTGTGTATTGTAACAGGTGTGTATTGTAACAGGTGTGTATTGTAACAGGTCTGTATTGTAACAGGTGTGTATTGTAACAGCTGTGTATTGTAACAGGTCTGTATTGTAACAGGTGAGTATTGTAGCAGGTGTGTATTGTAACAGGTGTGTATTGTAACAGGTGAGTATTGTAGCAGGTGTGTATTGTAACAGGTGTGTACGTACCAGAGGTGTGTTGATAGACTACTCTGAAGCCCAAGGTGGGAGAAGGAGGCGTGTCCCAGGTGATGCGGAAGCGGCTGAACCACTCCTCAGACACCCTCAGGTTGCTAGGCGCCGAGAGGGGCACTGACAAAACAAGAGTAGTAGAGAAACTGTCACTTATACACTGTGGTTTACGGTAAAATGGTGAATATACGGTTCAAAAAGATTGGTAGAGAAACTGTCACTTATACACTGTGGTTTACGGTACACTGTTAGGCTGCAGTCAATTGTTATGGTATTGCACCAATATGCAAACCACAGATTCCATCCATCCAAAACATTGAGAGTTATTAAAGTCATATGTATGTGTGATTTATGAACTATAGGGTTTTTACAAGGTTTGGGGTTTCATTTGGAATACAAGCTAGCCAAAGCCAAAGGGACTGTACTCTCTCTGCTCTCTACTTTAAAAACATATTTGACTTATAGTTACTGTGGAATTTTCATTTAAATGTTAAAGAGGAGACAATCCTAGTCTGAAAAAGCACCCCTATCCCTATAGACTGCACTACTTTTGGTCTGAGCCTTATGGGCCGTGCCGCGGTACACAACTACAACTTGAGACGGTCCAGTCACATAGATTTCTTAGGTCTCCCTCTATCTTCCTACTTCTCCCTCTCTCTTCCCACTTCTCCCTCTCTCTTCCCACTTCTCCCTCTCTCTTCCTACTTCTCCCTCTCTCTTCCCACTTCTCCCTCTCTCTTCCTACTTCTCCCTCTCTCTTCCCACTTCTCCCTCTCTCTTCCCACTTCTCCCTCTCTCTTCCCACTTCTCCCTCTCTCTTCCTACTTCTCCCTCTCTCCTCCCACTTCTCCCTCTCTCTTCCTACTTCTCCCTCTCTCTTCCTACTTCTCCCTCTCCTCCCACTTCTCCCTCTCTCTTCCTACTTTTCCCTCTCTTCCTACTTCTCCCTCTCTCTTCCTACTTCTCCCTCTCTCTTCCCACTTCTCCCTCTCTCTTCCCACTTCTCCCTCTCTCTTCCTACTTCTCCCTCTCTCTTCCTACTTCTCCCTCTCTTCCTACTTTTCCCTCTCTCTTCCTACTTCTCCCTCTCTCTTCCCACTTCTCCCTCTCTCTTCCTACTTCTCCCTCTCTCTTCCCACTTCTCCCTCTCTCTTCCCACTTCTCCCTCTCTCTTCCCACTTCTCCCTCTCTCTTCCCACTTCTCCCTCTCGCTTCCCACTTCTCCCTTTCTCTTCCTACTTCTCCCTCTCTCCTCCCACTTCTCCCTCTCTCTTCCCACTTCTCCCTGTCTCTTCCCACTTCTCCCTCTCTCTTCCTACTTCTCCCTCTCTCTTCCTACTTCTCCCTCTCTACTTTACTGGGCTCTACTGAAGGGAAGGCATGGAGGCAGGAGAAGAATAAGTTATCACCTAATTACAATATCTACAAAGCTCTCTCTGCTTGCCACATACTTCCACTCTTTTAATCTGAGACACATACAGCCTTTCGCCTGAAAAAGTCCTGCTGAGCTCTGTGAAGCCCAGCTTCCAGGGATGACAGCACACCATGGCAGAGAGGAGGGAACAAGGAGGGGACGAGGAGGGAGAGATAGGAAAAAGAGCGGGGGGGAGAAAAAGACAGGAAGACAGAGAGAGGCAGACCATTTGTTTTTTGGAGTAAACATGCACACAGTGGCTTTATGAAGGGAGTTAAATCGTTGGAGGTTAATTGAAAAATGTGATAAACAAAGCTTGTGAACGAATGGCAGGCGGAGGGAGGAAGAGATGGAGGGAGGGAGGAAGAAATTGAGGGAGGAGGGAAGGATGGATGGAGAGATTTGCCTGGTAGTGCAGGCATCGGTTCCAGCTCCCGTTGGTTTGCTACTGAGCCTGCCTACCTCTTCCAGACTCCACCAGGCCTGATCAGGAAAGAGCCTCCCTACCAGGACTGAGCCTCCCTACCAGGACTGAGCCTCCCTACCTCTTCCAGACTGCACTAGGCCTGATCAGGACTGAGCCTCCCTTCCGCTTCCAGACTGCACCAGGCCTGACCAGGACTGAGCCTCCCTACCAGGACTGAGCCTCCCTACCAGGACTGAGCCTGCCTACCAGGACTGAGCCTCCCTACCAGGACTGAGCCTCCCTACCAGGACTGAGCCTCCCTACCATGACTGAGCCTCCCTACCAGGACTGAGCCTCACTACCAGGACTGAGCCTGCCTACCAGGACTGAGCCTCCCTACCAGGACTGAGCCTGCCTACCTATTCCAGACTGCACCAGGCCTGATAAAACACACCAGTTAATTGTCTTGCAGTTCCCTTCCACCTCATTTCAGTCCAATTAGAAAAAAAAGAAAGGAACTGTCGTCTACCTTCCTGTCACATTGTCATGTTGTTAGGATGCACGCACCTCTGTAGAAATAGATAGAAAAAAGATAGATGCGATCATTAGCTTTCTTGTGTCACAAGGCGATTTGTCATAATGTCTGAGATAGAAGTCGTTTTTTGTAAATTTTCCTTCTGCCTTTGCATTATATAGCGAAATATAACTGAACAAGTTGTATAGTCTGTTGTCTTATCTGACATCACATACGGTACATTAACTACTGCTTTAATTGCTAAGACTGTTGCACTTTTAGGCATGACATTCAGCGGCTTCAAACTGTTCATATGAACCGCAGCTCATTGGGTGGTTAATAACACAATGCTTGAAGCTAATGACATGTTCTCCGTTGACGTCCATTGACTTCACTAAAGGAACCATTCAGTGGTCTCAGCTCCAGTGTTGGGTTGGTTGGGTGGTATTTCTGTGTACCAGTGTAGTGGTGGTTGGGTGGTATTTCTGTGTAACAGTGTTGGGTGGTTGAGTGTTATTTATGTGTAATAGTGTTGTTTGGTTGCTTAGGTGTTACTTCTGTGTAATAGTTTTGGGGTGGTTGGATGATATTTCTGTGTAATAGTTTTGGGGTGTTTGGGTGGTATTTCTGTGTAATAGATGTGGGGTGGTTGGGTGGTATTTCTGTGTAATAGTTTTGGCGTGGTTGGGTGGTATTTCTGTGTTATAGTTTTGGGGTGGTTGGGTGGTATTTCTGTGTAATAGTGTTGGGGTGGTTGGGTGGTATTTCTGTGTAATAGTTTTGGGGTGGTTGGGTGGTATTTCTGTGTAATAGTGTTGGTTGGTGGGTGGTATTTCTGTGTAATAGTGTTGGTTGGTTGGTTAGGTGTTACTTCTGTGTAATAGTTTTGGGGTGGTTGGGTGGTATTTCTGTGTAATAGTTTTGGGGTGGTTGGTTGGTATTTCTGTGTAATAGTTTTGGGGTGGTTGGGTGGTATTTCTGTGTACTAGTGTAGTGGTGGTTGGGTGGTATTTCTGTGTAATAGTTTTGGGGTGGTTGGGTGGTATTTCTGTGTTATAGTTTTGGGGTGGTTGGGTGGTATTTCTGTGTAATAGTTGTGGGGTGGTGGGTGGTATTTCTGTGTAATAGTTTTGGGGTGGTTGGGTGGTATTTCTGTGTAATAGTGTTGGGGTGGTTGGGTGGTATTTCTGTGTAATAGTTTTGGGGTGGTTGGGTGGTATTCCTGTGTAATAGTTGTGGGGTGGTTGGGTGGTATTTCTGTGTAATAGTTTTGGGGTGGTTGGGTGGTATTTCTGTGTTATAGTTTTGGGGTGGTTGGGTGGTATTTCTGTGTAATAGTTTTCGGGTTGTTGGGTGTTATTTCTGTGTAATAGTTTTTGGGGTGGTTGGGTGGTATTTCTGTGTAATAGTTAAGGGTTGGTTGGGTGGTATTTCTGTGTAATAGTTTTGGGGTGGTTGGGTGGTATTTCTGTGTAATAGTTTTGGGGTGGTTGGGTGGTGTTTTTGTGAGAAGATACAGTATATAAGATATATATGTTGTAATACAACAAATCCATTCCTTATGTGCGTACTGTACCCATATAATTTGTAAGGTAGTAGAATCCCTCCACAGTTCTATGGTCAGCACACACAATAGTATAAAAAAAACGAATGTTTATAAGGAATATAAATATACGCACGCACACACACACACACACACACACACACACACACACACACACACACACACACACACACACACACACACACACACACACACACACACACACACACACACATACACACACACAAGCATACACGACTAAGAAGACTTGAGAGGAAAGTTTAGGTTTTAGATCATGAGCTCCTAAAATCAAATATAAAAGAAGAAGAAAAATAACATGTTAGTTTTAGATTTGGGGGGACTAGCGAGTAGCAACTTTGAAGACTCATGACTCACGGACAGGGAAATGATTAGCATATGTTTCGAGCCATCCTGAATTAATCGTCGAGGGATATACATACATTATAAACATACATTATGGGATGGGTCCCATTAGCGGCCTGGCAGAAGGTTCTGATTAATGGCCGCCATCCCATCACCTGACAGGAACATTAGAGTTACAGATGGGGACAGGTGAGGCTGTAGCGGTGATCGCGTTCTAGGTGATGTCAGCGATGCAGAGTTGCTGAGTGATATCAGAGGAGGATGGAGGTGTGTGCGTGTGCGTGTATGTGTGCGTGCGTGCGAATGATGTTGGAACTGGGGGGGACAAGGTTAGAAATGAGCTTCTCTTGCTCAGTGACTTGTGACTTGCTCCCAGATCATCTGGGGTGGTATTCTCTCGTTAAGTGTCAGAGGGGACATCCATGTATAGTGACAGAAATGAATCATGACAGTTAATCGTACAAACTGTAAATGAATGGCAAATGAACTAGCAGTATGTTCCCACTGGCAGACCACCTAATTTCAAAGTGGAAATGTGGGAAATTTTTAGTTGAGACGTTGATCAATGAGATTTCAACCTTTATTCACCCACTGAAAATGACAACCAGAAGTTTGTTACATTCCCAATGTTATTACTAGGCTTTTAACCATTTAAAAGCACAACCAAATTCCAATGGAAATACAATGTAATATATTTCGGATTTATACAACAATTGAATGTGTTACCACTGTCCTTCATCTATAAGAGCACAACCAAATGACCTGGATTGTAGTGGAGATTACATTAAAAGTACAAGTGATCAATGCTGTTCAAGATTCTGCACAGATATTTATATTGTGAAGGTCTCCACAGACCTGCGACCTTTGCATGCTATCTTGAACATGTACACTTTCTATGATTACATAGTAAGACTTTTATAGATACTGTAACCTAAAAATGTGACCATGGATGAGTTACTCATTTTAAGTTGGAATAAAAACTATTACATTAGTTTGTAAGCTATTGTCACGTTCTGACCATAGGCTTATTCCACCTCGCCTCACTGGCATGGCCACGGGGAGTATTCAGCCAGGTAGGGTTGGGCAGGCTCGGTGCTCGAGACCTGTAGTGCGCCTCCACAGTCCGGTCTATCCGGTGCCTTCTCCACGCACCAGTCCGCCTGTGGTAGCCCCTCGCACCAGCCCAGTACCACCAGTGCCAACACCACGCACCAGGCTTCCTGTGCGTCTCCAGAGCCCTGTGGGTCCTGTTTCTCCTCCCCGCACTCGCCCAGTGGTGCGTGTCCCCAGTCCGGTACCACCAGTTCCGGCACCATGCACCAAGCCTCCTGTGCGTCTCCAGAACCCTGTACGCCCTGTTCCTGCTCCCCGCACTCGCCCAGTGGTGCGTGTTCCCAGCCCGGTACCACCAGTTTCGGCACCACGCACCAGGCCTACTGTGTGCCTCAGCAGGCCAGAGTCTTCCGTCTACCCAGCGCCGCCTGAGCTGCCCGTCTGCCCAGCGCCACCTGAGCTGCCCGTCTGCCCAGCGCCGCCTGAGCTGCCCGTCTGCCCAGCGCCGCCTGAGCTGCCCGTCTGCCCAGTGCCGCCTGAGCTGCCCGTCTGCCCAGCGCCGTCTGAACTGCCCGTCTGTCCAGCGTCATCTGAGCCGCCCGTCTGTCCAGCGCCGCCTGAGCTGCCCGTCTGCCCAGCGCCGTCTGAACTGCCCGTCTGTCCAGCATCATCTGAGCCGCCCGTCTGTCTAGCGCCATCTGAGCCGCCCGTCTGTCCAGAGCCGTCAGCGCCGCCCGTCTGTCCTGAGCCGCTAGAGCCGCCCGTCTGTCCTGAGCCGCTAGAGCCGCCCGCCAGTCAGGAGCCGCCAGAGCCGCCCGCCAGTCAGGAGCCGCCAGAGCCGCCACCCAGTCAGGAGCCGCCAGAGCCGCCCGCCAGTCAGGAGCCGCCAGAGCCGCCCGCCAGTCAGGAGCCGCCAGAGCCGCCCGCCAGTCAGGAGCCGCCAGAGCCGCCCGCCAGTCAGGAGCCGCCAGAGCCGCCCGCCAGTCAGGAGCCGCCGGAGCCGCCCGCCAGTCATGAGCTGCCCTTCAGTCCGGAGCTGCCCTTAAGTCCGGAGCTGCCCTTCAGTCCGGAGCTGCCCTTCAGTCATGAGCTGTCCTCAGTCATGAGCTACCCCTCAGTCCTGAGCTACCTCTCAGTCCTGAGCTACCTCTCAGTCATGAGCTACCTTTCAGTCATGAGCTACCTATCAGTCATGAGCTACCCCTCAGTCATGAGCTACCCCTCAGTCATGAGCTACCCCTCAGTCATGAGCTGCCGCTCAGTCCGGAGCTACCCCTCAGTCCGGAGCTGCCCCTCAGTCCTGAGCTGCCCCTCAGTCCGGAGGAGTTTCTTCAGTCCAGAGGCGTCTTTCAGTCCAGAGGTGTCCCTCAGTCCTGTGGGCCCATTTATTAGGGTTCCCAGGCCAGGGTCGGCGGCGAGGGTCGCCGCTCAAAGGACGTCACTAAAGCGGACAAAGACTATGGTGGAGTGGGGTCCACGTCCAGCGCCAGAGCCGCCACCGCGGACAGATGCCCACCCAGACCCTCCCCTATAGGTTCAGGTTTTGCGGCCGGAGTCCGCACCTTGGGGGGGGGGGGGGGGGGGGTACTGTCACGTTCTGACCATAGTTCTTTTGTGTTTTCTTTGTTTTAGTGTTGGTCAGAACGTGAGCTGAGTGGGCATTCTATGTTGTGTGTCTAGTTTTCCCGTTTCTGTGTTTGGCCTGATATGGTTCTCAATCAGAGGCAGGTGTTAGTCATTGTCTCTGATTGGGAACCATATTTAGGTAGCCTGTTTTCTGTTGGGGTTTTGTGGGTGGTTGTCTTCAGTCTTCGTGTGTCTGCACCAGACAGAACTGTTTCGTTTCGTGTTATTTCTCGTTTATCGTTATTTTGTTTGTTTGTTTATGTATTCGATTAAAATGGATACTTTTCACGCTGCGCCTTGGTCCTCCTCTCTTCCTCCATACGACGAACTTTACAGCTATCCTTAACTTTAGGCTATTTCCTGTATTATAAAAGTAATATTGAATTGTGTTTGGTTGTCAACACAACCAAATATCAACATTTAAACGAAATGTATCTAATACTTTGATAGTTTCATCTTAGCCACTGGCTTGATCCTATTTTTGGTTTAGTTGGAAATGTGAATCCAACATATAATTTGTTAACTTGTCGACAACTTAATGGGCTATTTATTGTATTGCAAAAGTGATACTGGATTGTGTTTGGTTGTCAACGCAAGCAAATAACAACCTTTGAAGGAGATGTATATTTTGTGCTACTGACTTAGTCTGACTTTAATTCCAGAATAATTGAATAATTGATATGTTGGATTCCCTTCTCCAAAGTTAAAGAATAGGACTAAATAAAATCAAACTGTAAATGCACTTTAAATAAAGTTTGATTTGATTTAGTCCTATTTTTTAACTTAGATTTTTGGTTGAAATGGAGACATGAATCCAACGTATTCATTATTAACTTAAAGACTAAATTTGACATCAACCAAAGATTGAAACCCTAGGTCTATATGTGTTTTTTATTTTTAGTAGAACCCAGGGTTGAATTGAAGCAATATCTGTTGATGACTTCATACATGCTCTAATATTATAGGCCTAAATAGTCTCATTGATGATATATGACTTGTAGAGTTTAGTTCCATTTCATTTGCTCTGTTAAACCTACCCTATGGAATGACTTCAAATGCAACAGTGAATCTATTTAGTTATTAAGAGATTTCTCACTAATCATTCTCATGATAGCACATTGGTAGTAGTCAGTGACAAATATAAAACCAAAGCAGGGCTTGGTTGAAACATTGGATGGGAGACCAAATTAATAGCTGTAGATAGATTAACTCTGCAGTAGGAGGTACTGCCCAGCCTATAGTTTTTTTTCTTATAGTGGATATAACATTGAAGATATGACGTATTTTCAAAGGTACCTCCCGATTGGCGCAATGGTCTAAAGCACTGCATCGCAGCGCCACTAGAGATTCTGGGTTTGAGTACAGGCTCTGTTGCAGCTGGCCGTGACCGGGAGACCCATGGGCGGTGCACAATTGGCCCAGCGTTGTCTGGGTTAGGGTTAGGGTTTGGCCGGCAGGGATGTCCTTGTCCCATTACGCACCAGCGACTCCTGTGTCGGGCGCAGTGCATGCTGACACGGTCGGCAGGTGTACGGTGTTTCCTCCGACACATTGGTGCGGCTGGCTTCTGGGTTAAGTGGGCGTTGTGTCAAGAAGCAGTGCGGCATGGTTGGGTTGTGTTTCGGAGGACGCACGGCTCTTGACCTCCGTACGGGAGTTGGAGCGATGAGACAAGACTGTAACTACCAATTGAATACCACAAAATTGGGGAGAAGGGTAGAAAAACAAAAAAACATTGGATAGGAGACCAAATGAATAGCTGTAGATAGATTAACTCTGCAGTAGGAGGTACTGCCCAGCCTATAGTTTTTTTTTCTTATAGTGGATTTAACGTTGAAGTATTTTCAAAGGTACAAATTCAATATCATTTATACAAGGTTTTTTCTATGTTGAAAATTGGTTACCATGATGACATAATTCTGTTGTTGAAATGTCACCCTCAAATCTCCAATGTACGTATTTCCCACACAGATTCCACATCACAATACATTGACAAATTACATTGAAAGAATGTTGATTCAACCAGTTTGTGCCCAGTGAGTTTCTCTCTTACATTCATGAACGGCAATCACACAAACATTGTTCCTCTTATACATCCTTCTGTAAATTGGTAACCGTTGATGATTATGATTGATTGAATACACGATCCAAATCTGTGGACAATTAATCTTGGCACTGAACAGATACCATAGATATGTTGCAGTTTTTCTTGATTGCGAAAACACTTTTAATTAAACTGGGGTCCACTTGATCTCCATCATGACCTAATGAGCACAACAGTATTCATTTGTTCAATTGAGTCATTGCTTTCACACACAATGCAAACGCTAAGCACAGTAAACACAACTCTCTACATAAGACACAAAATTCAGTTGAGTAAATCATGACAAACAAAATTCAAACATTTGGTCACAGCTGATACAAATGACTCCCATGAATGTGAACCTCTTCTGCACTCTTCTGCAAACTTCTTTGCACAATTGTTCAATCAGCAATTATTCATTCATAAAAGAGGTCACCTCTGAGTTGCTGTTTGCAAGAATGGACTAAGAGGCCAAGCAAGGGCAGGGACAAAGGAGAGGTAGAGGGGCCCATAGAGGAAGATAGTACAGTGACCTTACAGTGAAATGCTTACTTACAAGCCTTTAAAACCAACAATGCAGTTTTAAGAAAAATACCTGAAAAATAAGAAATTAAAGATACAAATAGAACAGCAGTAAAATAACAAAAGCGGGTCTATATACAGAGTCAATGTGGAGGCTATACACAGAGTCAATGTGGAGGCTATACACAGAGTCAATGTGGAGGCTATACACAGAGTCAATGTGGAGGCGATATACAGAGTCAATGTGGAGGCTATACACAGAGTCAATGTGGAGGCTATATACAGAGTCAATGTGGAGGCTATACACAGAGTCAATGTGGAGGCTATATACAGAGTCAATGTGGAGGCTATATACAGAGTCAATGTGGAGGCTATACACAGAGTCAATGTGGAGGCGATACACAGAGTCAATGTGGAGGCGATACACAGAGTCAATGTGGAGGCTATACACAGAGTCAATGTGGAGGCGATACACAGAGTCAATGTGGAGGCTATACACAGAGTCAATGTGGAGGCTATACACAGAGTCAATGTGGAGGCTATATACAGAGTCAATGTGGAGGCTATATACAGGGGGTACCGGTACAGAGTCAATGTGCGGGGTCACCGGTTAGTCGAGGTAATTGACGTAATATGTACAGTTGAAGTCGGAAGTTTACATATACCTTAGCCAAATACATTTAAACTCAATTTTTCACAATTACTGACATTTAGTCCAAGTAAAAATGTCCTGTATTAGGTCAATTAGGATCACCACTTTATTTTAAGAATGTGAAATGTCAGAATAATAGAAGAGATAATGATTTATTTCAGCTTTAATTTCTTTCATCACATTCCCAGTGGGTCAGATGTTTACATACACTCAATGTCAAGGGGTGCGTAACTGGTGGCTTGGAAGTCAAATGCAGGAGAGAGCTTGGTAAATAACCGGAGCCGTTTAATGTACATAACTACCGGCATACAAAAATAACAAAATACATGGGCACAAAACCCGTATCGCACCAGTCACATAAAGCACACGTACTTACAATAAACAATTCCCGACCAGGACATGGGGAAAACAGAGGAAACATATACAACATGTAATTAGGGAATTGAAACCAGGTGAGTGCGACAACCAGACAAAACAAATGGAACATGAAAAATAGATCGATGATGGCTAGAAGACCGGTGACGTCGACCGCCGAACACCGCACGAACAAGGAGAGGAACCATCTTCGGTAGAAATCGTGACAGTACCCCCCCACCCTTGAGGGCCAGCGGACATTTCTCCAAAAAGTACAATCTTTGTCCCCATGTGCAGTTGCAAATCGTAGTCTGGCTTTTTTTATGGTGGTTTTGGAGCAGTGGCTTCTTCCTTGCTGAGCGGCCTTTCAGGTTATGTCAATATAGGACTTGTTTGTCTGTGGATATAGACACTTTGTACCGGTTTCCTCCAGAATCTTCACAAGGTCCTTTGCTGTTGTTCTGGGATTGATTTGCACTTTTCGCACCAAAGTGCGTTCATCTCTAGGAGACAGAACGCGCCTCATATGATAGCTGCGTTGTCCCATGATGTTTATACTTGCGTACTATTGTTTGTACAGATGAACTCGGTACCTTCAGGCGTTTGAAAATTGCTCCCAAGGATGAACCAGACTTGTGGAGGTCTACAATTTCTTTTCTGAGGTCTTGGCTGATTTCTTTTGATTTTTCCATGATGTCAAGCAAAAAGGCACTGAGTTTGAAGGTAGGCCTTGAAAAACATCCACAGGTACACCTCCAATTGACTCAAATTATGTCAATTAGCCTATCAGAAGCTTCTAAAGCCATGACATCATTTTCTGGAGTTTCCCAAGCTGTTTAAAGGCACTGTCAACTTAGTGTATGTAAACTTCTGACCCACTGGAATTGTGATACAGTGAATTATAAGTGAAATAATTTTTCTGTAAACAATTGTTTGAAAAATTACTTAGCAAAGTAGATGTCCTAAACAACTTGACAAAACTATAGTTTGTTAACAAGAAATGTGTGGAGTGGTTAAAAAACGATTTTTAATGACTCCAACCTAAGTGTATGTAAACTTCCGACTTCAACTGTACATGTAGGTAGAGTTACTAAAGTGACATAGAGACTATGTATAGAGACTAAACAGAGAGTAACAGCAGCATAAAAGAGGGGGGCCAATACAAATAGTCTGGGTAGCCATTTGATTAGATGTTCAGGAGTCTCATGGCTTGGGGGTAGAAGCTGTTTAGAAGCCTCTTGGACCTAGACTTGGCGCTTCGGTACCGCTTTGACAATTTTTAGGGCCTTCCTCTGACACCGCCTGGTATAGAGGTCCTGGATGGCAGGAATTTTGGCCCCAATGATGTACTGGGCCGTACGCACTATCCTCTGTAGTGCCTTGAGGTCGGAGGCCGAGCAGTTACCATACCAGGCGGTGATGCAACCAGTCAGGATGCTCTCGATGGTGTAACTGTAGAACTTTTTGAGGATCTGAGGACCCATGCCAAATCTTTTCAGTCTCCTGAGGCGGAATATGTTTTGTTGTGCCCTCTTCACGACTGTCTTACTGTATTTGGACCATGTTAGTTTGTTGGTGATGTGCACACCATGGAACTTGTAGCTCTCAACATGAATATTAATGCTCTTGAGTGACATTCTTTCTGCATTGGTCATCTTTGGTAAACTCATTTTAGGGAAAAATAATTCAGCCCATGCTGTGATAATATGTTTACTTACCTTTGATGGTGCATACTATAATTATAGTATCAACAAATGGCACAGACATATAAAAGAGGGTTAACCATGTTAGGGTATATTGATTGTTATAGTTAGTATTTTTTGGGCCATTGTGTAACGATTGATTTAAATACATTTTCATTCGATAACAAGTTGTATGTTTTGATGGAGGTAGTTGATTTTGTGTCATGCATTTAATGTTTTGCAACTTGTTTCAGTTTGGGGCTGTGTGTTAATTGTTTTGAAAAAGTGAATTCTGTTTGGATGAATGTGCCCAAGTAATCAAGAAAAACTGTAATGACACATGGACAGATCAAGGTTTAAAAAGTGATATACGTCAAAGGTCACTTGCTCCTCCCTATCAAAAGGACAGACATAATAGAGCATCCTAAGGATAGCTGATTGGCCGATAGAGCATTCTTAGGGTAGCTGATTGGCAGATGCAGTTCTGAAGAGGCTGCCATATTTTAAGTTAATATTCTACCATGGAACTGACTGATAAACATCAGTTCAGAAAGTTTTGGCTCCATCAAAATATCTTCAAGACTTTCCCCACAAGAATCCTCAAAGTGGACCCCAAATTGAACCCATATTTGGTCCATATAGGAATGCATGTTCTGTCTGTCCTTCCTAGTATAGAAATAAAGCAGTGTGAATTGGCTCTGTCGTTTAATGTTGGTGCCAAAGCAGCAGAGTTCACAAGATTAGTGTTGCCTTCAGCACAAGAAAACAACATGAGATGCCACACAGACAGTAAACAGATTAAACCTAATGAACAGCAAGACAATGGGCCTGCTCCCCTGCCTAACTGTTCCTTGGGAGGAACATAGAGAGTAGTTCTGACACACATACATGTTTAAAGAAGATCTGTGCTTTTGCTTGTTTATTTATTTAGTCGAACATTGCAGTGACATTGCGTCCTGCTTTATTCACTGTGTAATACATTGAGCCTCTGAGAAAGAGACACACAGAGAGAAAGAGCACGGGCGAGAGAGAGAGAGCAAGCACGAGAGAGAGAGAGAGAGAGAGCAAGCACGCGAGAGAGCAAGGGCGAGAGAGAGCAAGCACGCGAGAGAGCAAGGGCGAGAGAGACCAAGTGCCCAAGCACACACGCATGAGAGAGAGAGAGAGAGAGAGAGAGAGAGAGAGAGAGAGAGAGAGAGAGAGAGAGAGAGAGAGAGAGAGAGCGAGAGAGAGAGAGAGAGAGAGAGAGAGAGAGAGAGAGAGAGAGAGAGAGAGAGAGAGAGAGAATCGAACGCTGGCTGAATTGGGCCCACATATCCAAGGTTAATTGTGTGAGGAGCTGCAGTGCTCAGATAAGCCTGTCCCTGCAAATGAGTTCTGCCAGCCTGGATTACAGCTAAATGTATGCAGCTTTCCTTATCCTTTCACAAGCTTTCTCTGAAGTGGCATAATTAACTTGCGCACATAAAATGTGCACATTTTCTGCATGGTGGTAACCATTCCTCATTTTACTGCTTTGATTTGACTTTATTGAAAAAAATGTACTTTTTAAAATGTTTTCGCTTTTTACTCAAGTTTACTGTAGAGATTTGGCATTGTATTGACAGGATGAGATGTACAATACTTCAGTATTGTTATCTTCGATTCATCTAAATCTGAGTCATCATCAATGTCTGTATATGGTAAATAAACCAACATAGCCAACATAAATATGGCTACAATGTGCAGTAAATGTTTTTTGCAGGTGTCACCGGCAGAGGGAACCATCGAAAATGTATTTTCTGCTGAAGTATTGTACATGTGTTGTGTTTCCAGTGGAAGAAAAAGAAAAAATGGACACCATTGATGATGGTGATGCATTGCTCAGAATACACAAACGCATACACAAACATGTAAAAAATTGTTTGCGTGGACACGTGTACACATTCACCAACAGACACACATTAACCCTCACATGCACGCATGCACACACCTACACTCACTCACTCACTCACTCACTCACTCACTCACTCACTCACTCACTCACTCACTCACTCACTCACTCACTCACTCACTCACTCACTCACTCACTCACTCACTCACTCACTCACTCACTCACTCACTCACTCACTCACTCAGTCACTCACTCACTCACTATGAAGCACAATATGGAGACTTATTCCATACTATAGTGAACAGACTCTCTCAGAGTGCCTTAAGAATGGAGAAGGCAACAGCAACGGCCCCAAAAAGTCCAGAGCAGGCTATGCAAAGAGAGGAGAGGGAGAGGAACCTTTGAATCTTCAAAGCGAAGTTGACTAAGATGCAAATACATGGTAAGCCCCACTTGAGGACAGGAGGAGATGTTCTACTATAACAACTCTCTCTCTTTTTCTCTTGTTTTCTGCTATTCGTTACCCTCTCTTTCCCTCTTTTTTTTCTCTATACAGTACCTCTCTTTTTTTCTCTCTCTCTCTATCTCTCTCTCTTTCTCTGTCTGTCTGTCTCTCTCTCTCTGTCTGTCTGTCTGTCTCTCTCTCTCTCTCTCTCTCTCTCTCTCTCTCTCTCTCTCTCTCTCTCTCTCTCTCTCTCTCGCTCTCTCTATCTATATATATTTATTTCTAATGTCTGTCTCTCTAGCTCTTTACTCATTCCCTCTCTCCCTCTCCCCATACCTTTATCCCTTTATCTCTCCCCCTCTCTCCCCTCTTCTGTCCCCTCTTCTCTCTCCTTACCAAACCTCCACTCACTCCTCAAATCAACATGTTTAGTTTCAGGGCAGAACTGCTTGATTAATGTTTATCCTGCTGAGAACCTATCGCAGAGCGATCTCTCTCCATCTCTCTCTCTCTCTCGTCTCCTTCTCTCATGTCCCTCTCTCTCTCTCTCGTCTCCTTCTCTCATGTCCCTCTCTATCTCTCTCCTCGTCTCCTTCTCTCATGTCCCTCTCTATCTCTCTCTCGTCTCCTTCTCTTATGTCCCTCTCTATCTCTCTCTCGTCTCCTTCTCTCATGTCCCTCTCTATCTCTCTCTCGTCTCCTTCTCTCATGTCCCTCTCTATCTCTCTCTCGTCTCCTTCTCTCATGTCCCTCTCTATCTCTCTCCTCGTCGCCTTCTCTCATGTCCCTCTCTCTCTCTCCTCGTTTCCTTCTCTCATGTCCCTCTCTATCCCTCTCCCCATCTCATGTCCCTCTCTCTCTCTATCTCGTCTCATTCTCTCATGTCCCTCTCTATCTCTCTCCTTATCTCCTTCTCTCATGTCCATCACTATCTCTCTCTCATCTCCTTCTCTCATGTCCCTCTCTATCTCTCTCTCATCTCCTTCTCTCATGTCCCTCTCTATCTCTATCTCTCTCTCGTCTCCTTCTCTTTTGCTTTAGTTGTTGACTTGAGGTTAGATAAATTAGTTCAGCTTTAAGAAAAGTCCCTTTAGATTTTTCATAGAGCATTTTGAGGCTAAATGAGCTTTGGAATTTACAAAAGGGGAAACGTGCCAGGCACTCTGCGTTGATTCATTCTGTGTAGTGTTTCCTGTTTTGCGTGTCTGTTATCTTGGACCTCCTTCTGACATCACCTCGGAGAGAGAGAGATGAACTATTGCCAGCTATCGTAGCACCACACCACACAGGGGCTGCGTTCCAAATGGTACCCTATTCTCTTTCAGTGCACTAATGCACATAGGGCTCTGGTAAAACAACAGTGCACTGTATAGGTAATAGGGTTCAGAGTCTCTGCATGGCTCGGGGAAGATCAGAACAAAAACATGGAGAGAAAAGAAAGCAAAATGATCAAATAGCTGGTAGAAGAAATGAAAAAATATGCACTTTTGGTCTTAGGATTGTAGGCGTATTCAACTGAAGGGAGCTTGCTGTTATCCTTATCGTTACACCTTTGATGGACCCATGCTGTGTTAAATTATGCAAACTTTTTAACGACCTTCTTCGGCTTTAATTGGGTCACATGTAGCTCCTTGGCTAGCTCTTAAAATATAGTGTTACCCAAACCGAACAATTTACCTGGACATAAATACAATATATATTAATACTTTAATACCAATCAATTGTGCTGACAAGGATGTAAAATATACATTTGACGATCATGCTTTCCTTCCAAATTGAATCTATCATGATTCTGATTTGTTTGTAAAGTAAGGTTTGGTACCTCCTCTATCGCAGGAGGATTGTTTGATCCAGTCACATAGGGAAACGAGAAAAACAATCAGGAATTCACATGGAACGCAAACATTTCCTGGAACACTGTTGAAGCAATCTGATTATCTGTTTGGGCCGAAGGACCATGATATGCTGTTTCTTTCAAAGACATGATGGATTGACAGAGTTAACAATCAAATAGTTTGGGCTGTTCTGATTTGACCAGCTAGAAGAGATGCCATGTGGGCTTTCTTTGAAAATGGCCTGAAGCACCAAGCATAAAACATTTCAGCAGCATGCAGATGTTTCCGGTGGTTTTTCCTCAACCCTTGTACATGTAGATGGAACAGTGGTATTACTGATTCTATGACAGTTCAGCTATGAATGGCAGTGGCATGTGAATCAGATTTCCATAGGTGTCCAGTCCACCAGAGAATCCTTTCATAGTTTTTTCAGCATGCATTCTGAACAACGAGTCTGGATAAACGACTTTAGTGGAATAGGCAGAACTGTACAGTAAGTATTGCTGAGTATATTTGAGGCATGTGTTGCATCTCTCTACCTCAGAGAGAATCAACGTTACTGCGGTTGTGTATAGTGGTCATGGACCACAGGGAGTTTATAGTACATTAATACTTCTGGTCTCGTAGGTCCCCCTACGTGCCAATGACACATATTTTAGAAGTCAACATTTTAACAGGCTAATAAATAGATTGAATATATGTAATTGGAAAAATTATAATTTGATTGTGTTTATGATGGTCTTTGGTAACATTAGAATACGAAGATAAAACATGTTTGAAAGAACTGAACATTTGTATTAGTTTATGTTACTGAAGGCTAGATGTAAAAATGTCAAACTAAAAACACAGAATTCCAAGTGTAAAATACATGTTATTCATGGCGCCTTTGTTACATCTATGAAACACAAGAATGTGTGTTGGAACACAGTAAAAGCTTATTTTTCTTATTTAGGAAAAGTTAAGGACGGGGGACATGACCTTGAAAATGGTAGCATAATTGGACATTTAAAATAGTTTTGAGTCACTATGATGCTATCAGCCATTCTAGTGTTAAAGAACTGTCAACTATTCCTGATATCACACTGGCATTTTGCTGTAATATTCGGAACATTCTGCTGTGTATAATGCACCTCAAGATTTGTACTATTGCAACACATAGTGAAAATGAATCACATCTTAAAATAAATACAAATTCTTAAATTGTTCAGGATATACCTGCTATGTCGTGTTCCTTTGCTGTAAAGTCACCATGGAAACATTGATTCCCTGAATATGCAATAATAATACAGGAATGACAGTAAGATTTAACTGAAATGATATAATTTCCACTCCAGTGGTTTAACTCTAACATACAGTATGTTGTATTGAAGAGGAGATGAAATAGAGAGGATATGATCAGGGCTTGGACAGACAAAAGGACCCCCCACTGAGTGGACATTCAATCTGGTAGACCCTATTCCTCTGTTTTAGCTCAAGGGGACATTCGGCCAAAGAAGGATTCTGTTGAAGCTTTTTCTGATTAAAAGATTCCAGTGAATAGATTATATTCCGATGTGTTCATCATGCTGTGAGATTAATCTGTGTTTTATGAGCAAAATGTATTTGGATGATTCTGGAACTTGATGGCAAATGCTAGAAATACTCATCAAACGAGAATCAAACCCTAAGATGTCTTTGTAATATGATTGAGCTTTTGTAGCGTTTTTTATTGTCATCCTGTGTTATAAAATGTGTCCAAGAATAATGCATAGTAAACAATAGATCAAATACTTATTTTTTTCAATTTTTTCCTTATTTTACCAGTTAAGTTGACTGAGAACACATTCTCATTTACAGCAACAACTTGGGCTAATAGTTAACGGGGAGAGGAGGGGGGGTGAAAGAGCCAATTGTAAACTGGGGATGATTAGGTGACCGTGATGGTATGAGGGACGGATTGGGAATTTAGCCAGGACACGAGGGTTAACACCCCTACTCTTACAATAAGTGCCATGGGATCTTTAGTGACCACAGAGAATCAGGACACCCGTTTAATGTCCCATCTGAAGACAGCACCCTACACAGGGCAATGTCCCCAATCACTGCATTGGGATATTTTTTATTTTTTTGATTAGTTGTTAAAATTTTATTTTCCCTTTTTATTTTATTTTTATTTTTATTTGTTTTATACCAGAGGAAAGAGTGCCTCCTACTGGCCCTCCAACACCACTTCCAGCAGCATCTGGTCTCCCATCCAGGGACAGACAGTCCAGTGGAGCTGTCACGACTTTCTAAAGTAGAACCCAGAAGCAGACCAGGACAAGGAGAGTAGGACGAAGGGGAGTATTTATTTACAAGTTTAACCGTAAAGGTAGAAAGATCCAGGTGGTGGAGCGGGCAGCGGAGGTGAGTTGATGGGAGTGAATAGGCAGATCCAAGGAAGTAACAGAAGCCACCGACGACCAGGCAGGGATGGGGTGAGTGTTCCGGGTGAATGACTGTAGACAGAACAAACAGAGGTAAGTTCAAGGCAAGCAAGACGTACAAAACAACAAAACAAACTCTATCAAATTGGAGGCTGATACGCTGGCATAACATACTGTTCATGGCTAACGATCCGGCAGGGAATGGATGTCAGGTCAGAGCTTATGAAGTGGAGGGATGATGATCAGGACCAGGTGTGCAGATAGCTGATGGGATACAGGTGCGGGTAATCAGAGATCTCCCAACTAGCTACGTCGTCCGGCAACCAGACAGGGTGCGTTCCAGGACACCGGAAAAACACTCCAGGACAGAACACAGGCAAAAACAGACTCAGGAAACGGGATTCGTGACAGGAGCGATGAGGTAAGAGGTAAAACTGAATTCTAACGATGGAGTGTTACAGTAGAGTTCATTATCTGGCTACACTCACAATCACAGGATCATCGTTGACATCAGCTTTATATGGTAGCTACATGACAACAGACCTGCCTTACTTGTCTGAGAAGTTTTAATCTCGTCCAACGTGATGATTACTACTGTAATCCACAGATTTTTGTGATCCGGATTATTGTATCATCTCCGTTTGATAAACAGACCCAGAATAAAGTCAGATTTCATTTACACTATCCAGGGCAGAACTGATCAAGTGTTACCCTGTAATACTTCTTGTCCCATGTTGTGTATGAACTCACGCCCTGGATTGGGTTCAATCTGATTTCTATCATGGTTGCTGGCCTCTAAATCAAACTAAAGGAGCTTTTCCTGGTCAAATGTGCCTTCCTACCCGGCACAGATGTCAACTCAACGTCTATTCCACGTCATTTCAAAGCAAACCCACTAGGCACCCACTGAGCACACACTGGTTGAATCAACGTTGTTCAACGTCTATTCCACATTGGTGCCACATCATGACATGGATCCAACGTGGAATAGACATTGAACAACGTTGATTCAACCAGTGTGTGCCCAGTTGGTTTGCTTTTAGGGTTGGTTTGCTATGCTTCTGATAAACCCCCAAACTCTTCTTCTTCTTCTTCTTTTAATCAGACCTGTCATCGTTGCTATGCTTCTGATAAACCCCCAAACTCTTCTTCTTCTTCTTTTAATCCATCTGAAAAAATTAAAGTATTCTTCTGAATACTTTGCTAGCTAGGTTTCCACTTAATTGGCGACAGATTTTCATGCGAATATTCAAACATCAGCATAAAGAAAATACGCGCATTTTCCCACAAGTGGTGTTTCCACCAAACAGACTAGTTGCAGATAAAACATGAGTGCGTGATGACCAACTGCATACACCATTTTATTTAAAGTTTTCATGTACCGAATAAAAATCAAAAGTTTAATGTGTTTCCATCACATTTTCAACTCTATGTCACAAAAACTGTTGCGTTGAATGTGCCCGCTCTGGTATTGGCACGTGCTCTCTAGCCAACAGCTTTCAGATACAGTTCAGGTACAGACCTGCCTTAGGCTAGTCTACATGATGAGATTATTATGGATAAGAGTGAGAATATTTGTCAAACAGCAGTCAAGCATCGTTCATCACGTCACCAGAATCAGACACTCAATATTTATTGGACAGGAGCATCAAGCTCACTGTGCACTCACCACCATGTTATTTAATCTGTAGCCTAATAAACACTGCAATAAACTGCATGGTTTCCGAGTCAGAGTGGGGGGGGATCACACACCATATCTTCGCATGACTCCATCACTTGATGATTATTATATAAATATTTGCGCATAAAGTCATTTCCACTGCCATTTCTCGCATAATTAATGTTACCGACACAAAACGATCCCACCATGTCGAACAAACAAATGATATTTTTTTATACGGTATGACTTTACTGTGGATGGAAACGTGGTTACGGAGAGAGAATGTCATTTTGAGGTTAAAACCCACTGGTACCATCTTCTTTTCCTTTTCATCCGTTGCATCTGCAGCCTCTGACAATCACAGTGTTGATTTGATTGCAGGGATAATGGACGTGTTTGATTGAGACGTAATTCAGACACTTCATTCATTTAACCTCAAAGGGACAATCAGCCACTGGCAGAATGATATGATCATGGTGAAATGACACAGTAGATAAAGGACTGTGTTTTACAGTACATGTCTGTGACCTTTCTGAAGGGGGGAGCACAATCGCTGGCAGGGTGACACTAACTTAATACAAAAACCAGATTGACAATGTAGTTTGGGTTATTTTTGTTACAAACCCCATACAGAAAAATAATATATGTCCATATATATCAAAGAACGTGACATATTTTAAAATATATGATCATATATTTTAGTAACATACAGTACCAATCAAAAGTTTGGGCACACCTACTCATTCCAGGGTTTTTCTTTATTTTTTTTACTATTTTCTACACTGTAGAATTATAGTGAAGACATCAAAACTCCTTCAAGAATGTTGGAAAAGCATTCCTTTTTGGTTACTACATGATTCCATATGTGTTATTTCATAGTTTTAATGTCTTCACTATTATTCTCCAATGTAGAAAATAGTAGAAATAAATAAAAACCCTGGAATGAGTAGGTGTGTCCAAACCCCCATACAAAAAATTATTATATGGATATGTATTTTCATCATGCAAAAATGTACTCAGAACATTCGGTTTTTTGTTCAGTGCATTTATTGCTTTGAAATGTATTCCAGAAGAAAAAGATGTACATGGCGTATATATTTAAAAAACAATACTCAAATCTGACATGTAGGGATGAATTCTTTTCTAATTGCATTTAGTGTTAGGCAACCTTATTACTACTTTGTTGTCTCCTGTCTCTTCTGTAGATGCTATTTGCCATCTCATTTGAGATTAGATTGAGATGATGTAGTTGACCATTGTAGGTTTATAATTCCTGGTTTATAATTGTAGGTTTATAATTCCTGGGTTATAATTGTAGGTTTATAATTGTAGGTTTATAATTGTAGGTTTATAATTCCTGGGTTATAATTGTAGGTTTATAATTGTAGGTTTATAATTCCTGGTTTATAATTGTAGGTTTATAATTGTAGGTTTATAATTCCTGGTTCATAATGTACAAGTTTTGAAAACAAACAGAAACCTATCTAAGTATGAATTATTATTTGTGTACACTATAGTTGTGGCTGCCCATAAGGTTATGGAATCACATTGTATTGATAAAAAATGGTTTAGATATTGTTGTTGCAACCATCACTGTATATGGTTGTAATCCACTTTTATTTTGGGCTGAGTCCTCCAAGGATTTCATTGGCTATAGTTTATGCCTGTTGCCACCATCAGGGGGGCGGGAGCACAGTGGTTTGCCTCTCCTCTCCTCTCCTCTCCTCTCCTCTCCTCTCCTCTCCTCTCCTCTCCTCTCCTCTCCTCTCCTCTCCTCTCCTCTCCTCTCCTCTCCTCTCCTCTCCTCTCCTCTCCTCTCCTCTCCTCTCCTCTCCTCTCCTCTCCTCTCCTCTCCTCTCCTCTCCTTTGCCTTAGGCTCTCATAGTCTCTCACATGCCTTTTTGTAAATTCCAAGCATGCTGTAATGTGCTTTTTTCTCAGGAGTGGCTTCTGTCTAGCCACTTTCCCATAAAGCCCAGATTGATGAAGTGCTGTAGAGATTGTTGTCCTTCTGGAAGGTTCTCCGATCTCTGTAGTTCTGTCAGAGTGGTCATTGGGTCCTTGGTCACCACCCTGACCAAGGTCCTTCTTGGCCGGTGGGTCAGTTTGGTTGGACGGCCAGCTCTTGGCAGAGTCTGGGTAGTTCTATCATTTTTAATTTCCCAATGATGGAGATCACTATGGTCTTGGAAACTTTCAACACTCTAGAAATGTCTTTATACCCTTCCCCAGATATAGTGCATTTGGGAAGGTATTCAGACCCCTTGACTCTTTCCACATTTTGTTACGTTACAGCCTTATTCTAAAATTGATTAAATTAATGTTTTTCCTCATCAATCTACACACAATACCTCATAATGACAAAGCAAAAACTGGTTTTTAGAAATTTTTGCGAATGTATTACAAATTAAAACCGTAAATACCTTATTTACAAAATAATTCAGACCCTTTGTTATGAGACTCAAAATTGAGCTCAGGTGCATCCTGTTTCCATTGATCATCCTTGAGATGTTTCTACAACTCGATTGGAGTCCACCTGTGGTAAATTCAATTGATTGGACATGATTTGGAAAGACACACACCTGTCTATATAAGGTCCCACAGTTGACAGTGCATGTCAGAGCAAAAAAGAGCTCAGAGACAGCATTGTGTCGAGGCACAGATCTGGGTAAGGGTACCAAAAAGATTATGCACCATTGAAGGTCCCCAAGAACATATAGTGGCCTCCATCATTCTTAAATGGAAGAAGTTTGGAACCACTCTTCCTAGACTCTTCCTAGAGCTGGCGGCCCGGCCAAACAGGGAAATTGGGGGAGAAGGGCCTTGGTCAGGAAGGTGACCAAGAACCCAATGGTCACTCTGACAGAGCTCCAGAATTCCTCTGTGGAGATGGGAGAACCTTCCAGAAGGACAGCCATCTCTGCAGCACTCTAGCAATGAGGCCTTTATGGTAGACTGGCCAGACAGAAGCCACTCCTCAGTAAAAGGCACATGAAAGCCTGCTTGGAGTTTGCCAAAAGGCACCTTAAAGACTCTCAGAACATGAGAAACAAGATTCTATGGTCTGAATACCAAGTGTCATGTCTGGAGGAAACCTGGCACCATCCCTATGGTGAAGCATGGTGGTGGCAGCATCATGCTGTGAGGATGTTTTTCAGCGGCAGGGACTGGGAGACTAGTCAAGATTGAAGGAAAGATGAATGGAGCAAAGTACAGAGAGATCCTTGATGAAAAAGACTGGGGCGAAGGTTCACCTTCCAACAGGACAGTGACCTTAAGCACATATCCAAGACAACGCAGGAGTGGCTTCAGGACAATTCTCTGAATGTCTGTGAGTGGCCCAGCCAGAGCCCGGGGTTGAACTCAATCGAACATGTCTGTAGAGACCTGAAAATAGCTGTGCAGCGAAGCTCAAAATCCAACCAGACAGAGCTTGAGAGGATTTGCAGAGAAGAATAGGAGAAACTCCCCAAATACAGGTGTGCCAAGCTTGCAGCGTCATACCCAAGAAGACTCAATGCTGTAATCACTGCCAAAGGTGCTTCAACAAAGTACTGAGTAAATGGTTTGAATACCTATGTAAATGCTATATTTCAGCTTTTTATATACATTTGCTAACATTTCTAAAAACATGTTTTTGCTTTGTCATTATGGGTTATTGTGTGTAGATTGATGAGGAAAAAACACAATTCAATCAATTTTAGAATAAGGCTGTAACGTAACAAAAAAACAATCAAGTTGTTGCGACGTCTCATTGATTATCAAAGGACATTGGATGCACCTCAGCTCAATTTGGAGTGTCATAGCAAAGGGGTGTGATTGCATATGTAAATTAGATATTTCTATATTTCATTTTCGATAAATTAGCAAAAATGTCATTATGGGGTATTGTGTGTAGATGTGTGAGAACAAAAATATATTTAATCCATGTTGAATTCAGGCTGTAACACAACAAAATGTGGAGTAAGTCAATGGCTATGAATACTTTCTGAAGGCACTCTGATCTCAACCTGGATACATCATTTTAGAAAAATTCTAATTGGCCTTGAATCAAGGAGCACTTAGCGTTTCCTAATCAGCACTGTCTGTCTGTAACCTCCACAGATTACCTGGCTAATTATCATCTGAAAGCCTTAATTTGTTTCCCAACAATTCCAGGGCTCTGTGCATACGGAAAAGAAGAGGTTCACTTGAGACACCGTCTCGTTCACAACTTCCTTCGCTCTCTCTCTCCCTCTCTCCCTCTCTCTCTCTCCCTCTCGCTCTGTCTTTCTTGCATTGTTGTGAGTGGAGCTTCCCTATGGACCTCTCTATCATACTACCTACAAACACTGTCCTCTCCTCTCCCTTCTCTCCCACCAGCCACAAAATACAGCAACAGCTTGTAGGTAATTGATCAGACAAGTGAACTGTAAAATATTCATTTTCTACTTCAACAGCCAGATAAATCTCAGGGGAGGGTTTGGAGGAGGATGCTGGTGGAAATATTGCTTATGCACCACCCGGCGCCCGGCGTGGCGAGGTAGGAGGGTAGGGGAAGCCTGATTGTGAACCAGGCAGATAAGAGGGGGGATAGGGTTGTCTAGCTGCCAGACAGCCAGTGATGGCCAGCCATGCAACGCTCGGCCTTGCCTCATAGAGCCAGAGCCCAAATCCCTCTCTCTCTCTCTTTCTCTACTCAGGCTGGATCTGAGGCTGCAGACAGTGTTGACAGAGGGGTTGGTTTGCTGCTCTCTTCGTGACTGGCAGGCTAAGGACAGGATTCAAGCTGTCATGTTTATGTATCATTTCTTGCTTGGTTAGGAACTATTGCTTGGGCGCACACATGCACATGCTCGCAGGCTTTTCCCTCTGATTACCACAATCATCTACCTGTGACAGGAGTCTGGTACTAAGTATGTTCTCAATCATTTTGCAATTTTATGTGGCCATAGAAAAAAAGGTTGACGTAAGCTACCATGTAAATACTGCAATGGGGATTGATTAAATTGGGTCCATTTTCCTCACCGCTAAGCATTCGAAATGTAACAAGTACTTTTGGGTGTCAGGGAAAGTGTATGGAGTAAAAAGTATATACGTATTTTCTTTAAGAATGTAGTGGAGTAAAAGCAAAACTTGTCAAAAATATAAATAGTAAAGTTCTGATACCCACAAAAACTACGTAAGTAGTACTTTAAACTATTTTTACTTCAGTATTTTACACTATTGGTTATTGGATTACAAATATTCAATGAAGTAATGAATGGAGCATATGTCATCGATACAATCAGATGGCCAGGAAAGCCACGCAAGTACAAAGGTCAAAAGGCTCAGAGGTGAAAGGTGATGGCTGATATAATTAGTTAGATATATTGATCCCTTGGTAGTGGTCTTATTGATTTGATTCTTTAGCACCTCAGAAACCAAAAAGAAGGCCCGTAAGGGAAGGCTTGTAGAAAAGGCCTTGATATTAACACTGAACAACACTATAAACTCAACATGCAACATATCTTTATCTGGGTTAAGCAGAATGTTGTGGGGAAACAAATACTACAACTCCCATGTACCCTCTTCTTCACTAACCTTATTAACTGACATTCATATTAACTTCTGAATGATTATTTCTGAGTTGATGGTGAGTAGGTAGAGAAACACCTCTCTGAGCAAGTCTTCCTGAAGGCTTTTCTTTTTATGTTGATGTACCATATATGACTGTGTTGGTGATGGTTAGTTAGATGCATATTATACTAAACAAAAATATAAACACAACATGGGACAATTTCAAAGATTTTACTGAGTTACAGTTCATAAATGGAAATTAAATACATTCATTAGGCCTTAATCTATGGATTTCACATGACTGGGAATACAGATATGCATCTGTTGGTCCCAGATACCTTAAAAAAAAGTAGGGGAGTGGATGAGAAAACCAGTCAGTATCTGGTGTGACCACCATTTGCCTCATGCAGCGCAACCCAACCCACCTTTGTTTTGCATAGAGTTGATCAGGCTGTTGATTGTGGCCTGTGGAATGTTGTCCCACTCCTCTTCAATAGCTGTGCGAAGTTGCTGGATATTGACGGGAACTGGAATATGCTGTCATACATGTTGATCCAGAGCATCCCAAACATGCTCAATGGGTGACATGTCTGGTGAGTATGCAGGCCATGGAAGAACTGGGATATTTTAATTTACCAGGAATTGTGTACAGCTCCTTGTGACATGAGGTTGTGCATTATCATGCTGAAACATGAGGTGATAATGCGGTTGAATGGCACAACAATGGGCGTCAGGATGTTGTCACGGTATCTCTGTGCATTCAAATTGCCATCGATAAAATGCAATTGTGTTCGTTGTCCGTAGCTTATGCCTGCCCATATCATAACCCCACCGCCACCATGGGGCACTCTGTTCACGACGTTGACATCAGCAGTCTACATACACACTGGCTGCCATCTGCCATCTGCCAGGTACAGTTGTAACCGGGATTCATCCGTGAAGAGCACACTTGTCCAGTGTGCCAGTGGCCATTGAAGGTGAGCATTTGCCCAGTGAAGTCGGTTACGACGCCGAACTGCAGTCAGGTCAACACCCTGGTGAGGACAACGAGCATGCAGATGAGCTTCCCTGAGATGGTTTCTGACAGTTTGGCTGGGCAAACGCACAGTTTCATCAGCTGTCCAGGTGGCTGGCTCTTCTCCACATCTGGAGAAGCCAGATGTGGAGGTCCTGGGCTGGCGTGGTTACACGTGGCCTGCGGTTGTGAGGCCGGTTGGATGTACTGCCAAATTCTCTAAAACGACGTTTGAGAAATGAACATTAAATTATGTGGCAACAGCTCTGTTGGACATTCCTTCAGTCAGTATGCTAATTGCATGCTCCCTCAAATCTTGAGACATCTGTGGCATTGTGTTGTGTGACAAAACTTTACAGTGGTCTTTTATTTTCCCCAGCACAAGGTGTACCTGTGTAATGATAATGCTGTTAAACAGCTTCTTAATATGCCACACCTGTCAGTTGGATGGATTATCTTGGCAAAGGAGAAATGCTCACTAACAGGGATGTACTGTAAACAAATTTGTGCACACAATTTGAAAGAAATAAGCATTTTGTGGGTTTGGAGCATTTCTGGTTTATTTTATTTACATGTTGCATTTATATTTTTGTTCAGTATAGATTACCCTATGCGTTGCCAATCGTGCAATTGCTATAGCTGTGGTATTCCAAACTGTCTCATCCACAAGTGTTTCATGTTATGGCCAACTTTACTACATTTTTTTGCAGATAGAGTTCAGCCTATGTGTGAGAAGTTTCTACCACTTACAGTACCTGCTTAAATCCCAACAGCCTTGGGTCTGTCCCCCTCAACTTACAGTATCCTTTATGGATGACCCCTTATTTAAAGTCTCTCACAAGGACACATCCTCTCTTCCTCAAAGGCTCTCTCCATCCCTCTGCTCGCTCCATCCCTCTGCTGTCTCCATCCCTCTGTTCTCTCCATCCCCCTGCTCTCTCCATCCCTCTGCTCGCTCCATCCCTCTGCTCTCTCCATTCCTCTGTTCTCTCCATCCCTCTGCTCTCTCAATCCCTCTGCTCTCTCCATCACCCTGCTCCCTCTATCCCTCTGCTTGCTCCATCCCTCTGCTGGCTCCATCCCTCTGCTCTCTCCATCCCTCTGTTCTCTCCATCCCCCTGCTCTCTCCATCCCTCTGCTCTCTCCATCCCCCTGCTCTCTCCATCCCCCTGCTCTCTCCATCCCCCTGCTCTCTCCATACCTCTGCTCTCTCCACCCCCCTGCTCTCTCCATCCCCCTGCTCTCTCCATCCCCCTGCTCTCTCCATCCCCCTGCTCTCTCCATCCCCCTGCTCTCTCCATACCTCTGCTCTCTCCACCCCCCTGCTCTCTCCATCCCCGTGCTCTCTCCATCCCCCTGCTCTCTCCATCCCTCTGTTCTAGGATACACGTTATACCTCATATGTGTGTGATGTGTGACAGGGTGTAAATAGAGCCTATTTTCCTTTTTATGATTTTTTTCAGTTTTTTACCCTATTTTCTCCCCAATTGCTAGTTACGGCCTTGTCTCATCGCTGCAACTCCTCAATGGGTTTGAGAGAAGAGAAGGATGAGACATGCGTCCTCTGAAACATGACACTCCCAGCCGCCTACGCATTGCTTAACCCGGAAGTCAGCCGCACCAATATGTCGCAGGAAACACCGTTCGACTGACGACCAAAGTCAGCTTGGCCCGCCACATGGAGTTGCTAGAGCGAGTGCTGATTGAACCTCAGCACTCTGAAGCAGTGCCTTAGATCGCTGCGCCACTCAGGAACCGTAGAGCCTCTTTTCTATATATCGGTTATACAATATTCACACTTGGCATCTCAGTAACCATATACCATACATCTAGAGAGAGAGAAAGAGAAGGGGAGAGAGAGGTAGATAGAGAGGGGGGGGGGGGGGCAGAAGAGAGAGAAGGGGGGGCAGACAGAGACACAGAGGGAGAGAAGGAGCATAAGAAGATAGAGATGGAGGAACAGAAAGAGAGAAAGATATCTACCTACCTACCATGTGTTCCTGCTGGACATGCCTGGCACTAATGGTGTTGTTCTTCAGACATATTGACGTTTAAAAAAAAAAATGTACGGCCTGTCATGAAGTGCTTTGGTACTTAATAGGCTAGCAAAGGAGGGGAGAAGAAAATACCCTAACTCACAACAACACTAGATGAATGTGTAATAATGAAGTAGTTAGAAATCAAAGCAACACGTGGGAATGATTCATATTTAGTAGCATGGACTATTTTACGGTTTGGTTAATTGAATACCTTATCTTTATTATGCAGATGCTTCATAAATATGAAATATTACATATTACAGATAGCTGCTCTCGAAAACCCCACTGAAGCGTTGAGAAATATAATTACGTTTTTTTCTTCTTACGTCAACAAAATAACAAATAGCTCCGTGGTCAGAGGAGTGGAAATGAATTCAAACCTTCCTTATTCTCATCCTTCTGCCAACTCATTTTCAGAATAGTTTGACCGCATAATGTTTGGGAAACTTGTAATATAGCTATCCTTTTTAATATAAAGATCAATGTAAGCTCCCAGAGAGGGTTGATTAAACTTGGCATTACATCTCAGAGCATCCGTTATATTATTACAATATTACAATAATATCAAATGTAATCTTCTCATTGTTTAGTTGGAATAACCGCACTGGATTAGGTTTTAAAAGTCTGACAGTTGTAATCTAGTCACGTATTGTTACTCTGTCTGCAGTCGATTACTCAGTCCTCTTAGAGAAAAAGTAACTTTGGCCATCTCGTCTTCCCTGCATATATAACTTTAATCTGAAACGACAATATTTATACAGATGTAGTGACCTACTACAGCATGGTACACCCACCTGCTCAGGATAATTACGAGAATTCACAGACTTTCTAAATTCAGGACAGAGCGAATAATTACAGCATAAGAAAAAGCATGCATTTTTAACTTTAAACTTCATCATTGAAGAAGCAGCACATGCTCTTGGTTCGGGGTCCTGGGCAGGCGGCCCTCTTGCCTTCCTCAGCCAGTGGAAATGGAAATCCCCTTCGCCATGGCTACTGGAGGACCAAGACACACACACACACACACACACACACACACACACACACACACACACACACACACACACACACACACACACACACACACACACACACACACACACATACACAGTTATTGAAAAAATAGGAGAGGCGCCCCCCTGGAGGTCTGTGGCCCACACACATAGACACACACACAGGCACACACACACGCGCACACACACACAGACACACACAAAGACAGACACACTCACAAACACAGGCACACACACTCACTCACTCACTCACACACACACACACACACACACACACACACACACACACACACACACACACACACACACACACACACACACACACACACACACACACACACACACACACACACAGATACACACACACAGACACACACACACACACACAGCGCTACTGAAAAGGTAGGAGAGGGGTGCCTCCCTGGAGGTCTGTGGAGGAGGTCCATGTCCACCCGCTCAGTGTTCTCTCTTCGCCCGGCCTCAGATAGCCCTGTGGTGGGTCTGACCTTTGTGTTGGCACCCCCGACCCTGGTTCTCTGTTTGGAGCCTGGTGCTTTGCTGCACTTCACTCTGATACATAAATACCACTCTGAACAGAGGATCAAAGACAAGAAGACCAGAGGGCTCCATTATCTATGACGAAGTGATAAAACTCATCTCTCTCTCTCTCTGTCTCTGTCTCTGTCTCTCTCTCTCTCTGTCTCTGTCTCTGGCTCTCTCTCTTCTGCGGCAGTCAAGCGGAACTGTTCAAAAAGATGGTATAGAAACTACCAGCCCAATATAGACACAACATATTATGAGGTGATAGAATGAAACTGAATTTAGTTCCTCAAAAAGCCTCTGTGTATTGTGTAAAAGTATATGATACCCAGATGATCTACCCTAATATGGTATATTGACAAACCACTCCACAACGAACAGCTTAATTTAGTTTAATGCACAATTCCTCTTTCCTTATCTGCCCTGCATTTGAACAGTTTTCTATTTAACAAAATGCAAGCCTCAGCGTTTTATCCGTCTCTGCACTATCTGGTTACACGTTTACCTTTCTCTCCGGTAACTGTGATAACCCTCAGCCCTATTTCCCCCCTATCCCCCTCTCATCTCCATATTGCTGTCATGTCACTCACTCCGCCACAGGCCCCCTGGTGCTCCCGGGAGTTTCAACCGCCGCTATTAATATGCCACGACGTCAGACATTAACCTGGAATTAAAACCAGCGCTCGTTACATATGGTGACAGGCAGAGTGGGAGGGACACAATGCTGTCACAGACACACTGACAGCCAGCCATAAATACTTTCCCCACATTTTGTTACATTACAGCCTTAAAGTGTATTACAGTTTTTTCCAACTGCTTACACAAGTTTTCAAAACTGTCTCCTTTTTTCAAAACTCTACACACAATTCCCAAAACTGCACACACAAAATGCAAAATGCCTCACATCTCCTTCAAAATGTAACACTGTATTCAAAATGCCATAAACACATGTCAGAATGAAGCATTTGCATCAAATGGCAAACACTGCTTTCATAATAGTACATTTTTGGATACACCATGTAAACACTGTTGTTCTAAATCTGAAGCTCTTTGGTCTTTCATAGGCTTATATCTACATTTCAATACAATGTTCTACAGTGAAAGTAATCTGCTGAGAGGGGTAACAAGTACACTGTAAACACCAATGCAATGTAGAAGCAGAAAATATTTATTAGGCCAAACATTACTGTTGTATACAGTAGCATACAACAAAACCATCAACCAAAAGTATATTCTTTAGAATAGAGTAAATAACACAATTGTGTGTGTGGGGTCCCGGGGGGGCAGTCCAGGAATTGGTAGGGGGGGGGCAGTCACCAGTGCTAAGCTACGCTTCATCTCTTCTCCGGCCTGGGTCTGGCCACAATACTTCGTCCACATCACAATATACAGTTTCTCTTGCCAAACATCGAGGGAAGTATCTCCTAGCATGGCTTATCCAACCTTGGACAGAGGCAACCTCTATGTCCCCACATGCGTCCTCCATTGCCTGGAGAAGCAGCATGCGGGCACAGGGTTGGCGATCAAACACTTTCCAGCGCCAGGCTGAGAAGAATTCCTCTATGGGATTTAGAAAAGGTGAATATGGGGGTAGGTACAAAACTACAAATTGTGGATGGGTGGCAAACCAGTTTTGGAGCAGAACAACCCGTGAAAACTAACATTGTCCCATAAAACCACAAATCTAGCAGGATCCTGATCTGGATCAGGGACAAGCATTGTGTAAATTGCATCCAGAAAAGTGAGCATATGGCCGGTGTTGTACGGACCCAGTGTAGCATTGTGATGGAGGACCCCGTTTTGAGTGATGGCAGCACACATAGTTATATTACCCCCACGCTGTCCAGGGACATTGGTAATTGCCCTCTGTCCTATTCCATTTCTTCCGCGGCGCCTGGTTTTGGTGAGGTTGAAGCCAACCTCATCCACATAAATAAATTAATGGCGAATTACATGGGCATTGTAACGGCTGTCTTCGGGTGAAAGAGAGGAGGACCAAAATGCAACATGATGATAATCCATATTTTAATTAGGATATTTAAACGACGAACAAAAACAACAAACTGACAGAAGGAACCGAAAACGCTACAGTCCTGAACATGGGAACACAGAACAGATGAACACACGAACAGGAACAATCACCCACAAACAAACAGTGAAAACAGGCTACCTTAATATGGTTCCCAATCAGAGACAATGACAAACACCTGCCTCTGATTGAGAACCATATTAGGCCAAACAACAAACCCAACATAGAAACACAAAACATAGAATGCCCACCCAGCTCACGTCCTGACCAACTAAACAAAGACTAAACAAAGGAAATAAGGTCAGGAACGTGACAGTTCCCCCCCTGTAGTGGGCAGTACTGGGCTCTGGAGACGCACAGGAGGCTTAGTGCGTGGTGCCGGAACTGGTGGTACCGGGCTGGAGACACGCACCACAGGGCGAGTGCGTGGAGGAGGAACAGGGATCTGAAGAGGCACAGGAAGCCTGGTGCGTGGTGTTGGCACTGGTGGTACTGGGCTGGGGCGAGGAGGTGACACCGGATATACCGGACCGTGAAGGCGTACTGGAGCTCTTAAGCACCAAGCCTGCCCAACCTTACCTGGTTGAATGCTCCCCGTAGCCAGGCCAGTGCGGCGAGGTGAAATAGCCCGCACTGGACTGTGCTGGCGAACCGGGGACACCATGCGTAAGGCTGGTGCCATGTACACCGGCCCGAGGAGACGCACTGGAGACCAGATGCGTTGAGCCGGCTTCATTGCACCTGGCTCGATGCCCACTCTAGCCCGGCCGATACGTGGAGCTGGGATGTACCGCACCGGGCTAAGCACACGTACAGGAGACACTGTGCGCTTTTCCGCATAACACGGTGTCTGCCAGTACTCTCGCTCTCCACGGTAAGCACGGGAAGTTGGCGCAGGTTTCCTACCTGACTTCGCCACACTCCTCTTTAGCCCCCCCCCCCCCCAAGAGATTTTTGGGGCTGACTCTCAGGCTTCCAGCCTCGCTTCCGTGCTGCCTCCTCATACCACCGCCTCTATGCTTTAGCTGCCTCCAGCTCTTCACGAGGGCGGCGATACTCTCCAGCTTGAACCCAGGGTCCCTTACCGTCCAGAATTTCTTCCCATGTCCAGAGTACGCTGCTGCTGCTGTCGCTGCTGCCCATTACCACGCTGCTTGGTCCGGGTTTGGTGGGTGATTCTGTAACGGCTGTCTTCGGGTGAAAGAGAGGAGGACCAAAATGCAGCATGATGATAATCCATATTTTAATTAGGATATTTAAACGACGAACAAAAACAACAAACTGACAGAAGGAACCGAAAACGCTACAGTCCTGAACATGGGAACACAGAACAGATGAACACACGAACAGGAACAATCACCCACAAACAAACAGTGAAAACAGGCTACCTTAATATGGTTCCCAATCAGAGACAATGACAAACACCTGCCTCTGATTGAGAACCATATTAGGCCAAACAACAAACCCAACATAGAAACACAAAACATAGAATGCCCACCCAGCTCACGTCCTGACCAACTAAACAAAGACTAAACAAAGGAAATAAGGTCAGGAACGTGACAGGCATCCAGCTCCAATACTCTCTGTAACAGACAAAAGGATATACAGATGAGTAAATATGGTATGTCTGAAGTACTGGAAGTAGTGTTTAATACATACAGTACCTCTACAAAGTCATGTCGCATATTCTTGACTCTGTCAGAGTTTCTCTCAAATGGCACCTTGTAAAGTTGTTTCATCGTCACTCGGTGCCGTTGGAGGATGCGTTGTATGGTCGACAGGCTTACAGCATTGATATTGTTAAATATGGTGTCATTATTCAAGATTTGCTCTCTTATCTCTCGAATCCTAATTGCATTGTTGGCCAAAACCATATTTATAATTGCAGTCTCTTGTACATCTGTAAACAAGCGTCCTCGTCCTCCATGATGTCTTTGCCTTTCCTCTCTGTACAGAATTCAAACACAGTATGTGTTCAGCATAGGAACTGTAAACAATGTACAAAAACATGTAGTACAGCATGATAACCAACCTCATTCATTCAATGCAGTGCAGTAAATGGATGGCTTAGAGTTACAAATGTTTATGCAATACTATGCAGTCATACGTATTTTACAGTACATTACTGTAATGCTAAAGTAGTCATTAGATAGTTGCATACCTGTTCTCATTTCTGAAGGTTCGAATTATGGACGCCACTGTAAATCGACTCAAGTTGGGCTGGACTCTCAGTCCAGCCTCTCTCATGGTCCAACCGTGGTTGATCACATGATCAACAAGTGTTGCCCTAATCTCATCAGAGATGGCTCTCCTTCCTTCTCTTCTTTGCCCTCGTCCTCTTCTTCCTCTTCCTCTCCCTCCTACTCCTCTTGCTCTCTGTCCATTGTTGGCATCCATTGTTCAAAACAGGTAATCTGACCTTTGACCTATTTATAGGCCTATACTACAGTAACGCAGTGATTGGTTAGTGATCAGTTAAGCTATTAGTGTTTGCACATGTGAGGAGTGTGTGTGTGACCTGGTGAATAAGTGTAGCATTTTGATTGGTTGTGTTTGGAAAAGGAAAGCAAGTCACTTTCTGTTAGATTTTTGTGTTTTAGGTAGAGAATTGTGTGTAGTGTTTTGGAAAAAGTGTTTTATGCAATTGACAACGGAGTCAAAGGCTGAGAAATAGCTTATGGTTTTGGATATTTGGTGTGTAGTTTTACACTTTGAGTGAGAGGTTTCAAAAATCGTGTGACATGAAAAGATTTTGTGTGTGAGCGGTTGGAAAAAACTATAATGTAATGTGTTTCCTCATCAATCTATACACAATACCCCATAATGAAAAAGCAAATATAGATTATTAGAAACGTTTGCAAATGTATAAAAAATTAAATAAGGAAATATCACATGTACATAAGTATTCAGACCCTTTACTCAGTACTTTGTTGAATCACCTTTGGCAGCGATTACAGCCTCGAGTCTTCTTGGCTATGATGCTACAAGCTTGGCACACCTTTATTTGGGGAGTTTCTCCCATTCTTCTCCGCAGATCCTCTCAAGCTCTGTCTGGTTGGATGGGGAGGTCTCTCCAGAGATGGGTTCAAGTCCGGGCTCTGGCTGACATTCAGTCCCGAAACCACTCCTGCGTTGACTTGGCTGTGTGCTCTGTTGGAAGGTGAACCATCGCCCCAGTCTGAGAAGCAGGTTTTCATCAAGGATATCTCTGTACTTGGCTCCGTTCATCTTTCCCTGGATCCTGACTAGTCTCCCAGTCCCTGCCACTGAAAAACATCCCCAAGCATGATGCTGCTACCACCATGCTTCACCGTAAGGATGATGCCAGGTTTCCTCCAGATGTGACAATTGGCATTCAGGTAAAGAGTTCAATTTTGGTTTCATCAGACCAGAGAATCTTGTTTCTCATGGTCTGATAGTCTTTAAGTAACTTTTGGCAAACTCCAAGCATGCTGTCATATGCCTTTTACTGAGGAGTGGCTTCCGTCTGGCCACTCTACCATAAAGGTCTGATTGGTGGAGTGCTGCAGCGATGGTTGTCCTTCCAGAAGGTTCTCCCATCTCCACATTGGAACTCTGGAGCTCTGCCAGAGTGACCAACGGGTTCTTGGTCACCTCCCTGACCAAGGCCCTTCTCCCCCTGATTGCTCAGTTTGGCCGGGCCGCCAGCTCTAGGAAGAGTCTTGGTGGTTCCAAAATTCTTTCATTTAAGAATGATGGAGGCCACTGTGTTCAATGTTGCATAATGTTTTTGGTACTCTTCCACAGACCTGTGCCTCGACACAATCCTGTCTCGGAGCTCTAAGTCCAATTCCTTTGACCTCATGACTTGGTTTTTGCTCTGACATGCACTGTCAACTGTGTGACCTTATATAGACAGGTGTGTGGCTTTCCAAATCATGTCCAATCAATTGAATTTACCACAGGTGGACTCCAATCAAGTTGTAGAAACATCTCAAGGATGATTAATGGAAACAGGATGCACCTGAGCTAAATTTCGAGTCTCATAGCAAAAGGTCTGAATACTTACGTAAATAAGGTATTTCTGTTTTTTAGAAAAATCTGTTTCGCTTTGTCATTGTGGGGTATTGTTAGTAGATTGATGATATATGTTTTTATTTAATCAATTTTAGAATAAGGCTGCAACATAACTAAATGTGGAAAAAGGTGGTGGGATGACAGAAACAAGAGAAAGAAGAAGGGAATGTAATTAACCATCTCTGGGGGGGATTCTATTCCAAGCAGGTATTCTGCCATGCAGAATGTGGCGACACAGGGCTACAGAATGGAGCGGAGCGGTGGGGAGATCTCACAGGTCATCAAGCAGAAAGCCCGGGCCTGTCTGTATTGTAAACCAAACTTCCAATTTTCTCCCTCTATCTTTCTTCATTCTCACTGAAGCTGGAAATTGAGCATGCCACACATATGTGGAGAGGCTAGAGAGGTAGGAGAATTAAAGGTAAGCTGCATTTCATGAGTTTCATTGCTATTTGTTATCTGGCTGTATGTTAAAGGGAAACTTCACTGGTAGTCACTATTTGGGGTGCTTTTATAGTCTCTCTACATAATAATGAGTGATGAGAGAGTTAACTAAGACATAATTATACACTATAGCTGTACAGTCGTGGCCAAAAGTTTTGAGAATGACAAATATTAATTTCCACAAAGTTTGCTGCTTCAGTGTCTTTAGATATTTTTGTCAGATGTTACTATGGAATACTGAAGTATAATTACAAGCATTTCATAAGGGCTTTAATTGACAATTACATTAAGTTGATGCAAAGAGTCAATATTTGCAGTGTTGACCCTTCTTTTTCAAGACCTCTGCAGTCCGCCCTGGCATGCTGTCAATTAACTTCTGGGCCACATCCTGACTGATGGCAGCCCATTCTTGCATAATCAATGCTTGGAGTTTGTTAGATTTTTTTTTTGTTTTTGTCCACCTGCCTCTTGAGGATTGACCACAAGTTCTCAATGGGATTAAGGTCTGGGGAGTTTCCTGGACATGGACCCAAAATATCAATGTTTTGTTCCCCGAGCCACTTAGTTATGACTTTTGCCTTATGGTAAGGTGCTCCATCATGCTGGAAAAGGCAGTTCGTCACCAAACTGTTCCTGGATGGTTGGGAGACGTTGCTCTCGGAGGATGTGTTGGTACCATTCTTTATTCATGGCTGTGTTCTTAGGCAAAATTGTGAGTGAGCCCACTTCCTTGGCTGAGACACAACCCTACACATGAATGGTCTCAGGATGCTTTACTGTTGGTATGACACAGGACTGATGGTAGCGCTCACCTTGTCTTCTCCAGACAAGCTTTTTTCCGGATGCCCCAAACAATCGGATAGGGGATTCATCAGACAAAATGACTTTACCCCAGTCCTCAGCAGTCCAATCCCTGTACCTTTTGCAGAATATCAGTCTGTCCCTGATGTTTTTCCTGGAGAGAAGTGGCTTCTTTTCTGCCCTTCTTGACACCAGGCCATCCTCCAAAAGTCTTCGCCTCACTGTGCGTGCAGATGCACTCACACCTGCCTGCTTCCATTCCTGAGCAAGCTCTGTACTGGTGGTGCCCCGATCCCGCAGCTGAATCAACTTTAGGAGACGGTCCTGGCGCTTGCTTGACTTTCTTGGGCGCCCTGAAGCCTTCTTCACAACAATTTAACCGCTCTCCTTGAAGTTCTTGATGATCCGATAAATGGTTGATTTAGGTGCAATCTTACTGGCAGCCATATCCTTGCCTGTGAAGCCCTTTTTGTGCAAAGCAATGATGACGTCACGTGTTTCCTTGCAGGTAAGCATGGTAGACAGAGGAAGAACAATGATTCCAAGCACCACCCTCCTTTTGAAGCTTCCAGTCTGTTATTCGAACTCAATCAGCATGACAGAGTGATCTCCAGCCTTGTCCTCGTCAACACTCACACCTGTGTTAACGAGAGAATCACTGACATGATACCAGCTGGTCCTTTTGTGCCAGTGCTGAAATCCAGTGGAAATGTTTTTGGGGGATTCAGTTCATTTGCATGGCAAAGAGGGACTTTGCAATTAATTGCAATTCATCTGATCACTCTTCATAACATGCTGGAGTATATGCAAATTGCCATCATACAAACTGACGCAGCAGACTTTGTGAAAATTAATATTTGTGTCATTCTCAAAACTTTTGGCCAAGACTGTATGTTAGAATGTTCACGCCGGGAGAGTTCAACCAATGACGTCATTGGTTGATTGAGCCTGCTATACTTCCTTGTTCCCACCCTCGAATGCAGACCTATCAAAACTGGGTGGTACTAGTTTATAGGTTCATGGGAGCTATTTTACCGTGCACTGTCTATCCGAGGCCGCTAAATAATTAGCTACAACAACTAGGTTTCCAGTAAAGCATCGATATTCATGTCACCAGAATAAGACCCTTGATATTTATTGTAAAGGAGCATCAAGCTTGCACTTTCACCACCGTGTGAAGTTCAACGTAATTTATTTCATCTGTAGCCTAATAAACGGCTTGCTTTCATCGTTTGTCATACTTGACTCCAAGTTTACTTCGATAAGATGGTTATTATATCAATATTTGGGCATAAAAGCATTTCCACCAACAGTTCTCGCATAATTAATTTTACAGACAGAAAAAGATCTCACCTTGTACTTCACTCGTATAAAAAGGATGGAAACCTGGTTATAGGCTGATGATTCCTCTTTCCAAAATGAGCTGGATGACTATTTTTGTTGAATGTTATTTTACATATGAACATACAGTACATCCCTATTTATTTGAGCCGGAATACACTGAAGAAGAGTTGAGACTGCGAGAAAAATAATTGCGAGACAAGCAAGCGGCTGTGGCAGCCTAGAGAGTGTGTGATCACGCTCTCCGCAGCCAATGTGTGTAAGACCTTTAAACAGTTCAACATTCACAAGGCTGCTGGGCCAGACGGATTACCAGGACGTGTACACCGAGCATGCCCTGACCAACTGGCAAGTGTCATTTTCAACCTCTCCCTGTCTCCCTGTCTCTAATACCAACACGTTTCAAGCAGACCAGCATCGTCCCTGTGCCCAAGAAAACTAAGATAACCTACCTAAATGACTACCGACCCGTATCACTCACGTCTGTGGCCATGAAGTGCTTTGAAAGGCTGGTCATGGCTCACATCAACACCATCATCCCAGAAACCCTAGACCCACTCCAATTTGCATACCGCACCAACAGATCCACAGATTATGCAATCTCTATTGCACTCCACACTGCCTTTTCCCACACGGACAAAAGGAACACTTATGTGAGAATGCTATTCACTGAATACAGCTCAGCGTTCAACACCATAGTGCCCTCAAAGCACATCACTAAGCTAAGGATACTAGGACTAAACACCTCCCTCTGCAATTGGATCCCAGTCTTCCTGACGGGCCGCCCCCAGGTGGTGAAGGCAGGTAACAACACATCCGCCATGCTGGTCCTCAACACGGGGGGCCCTCAGGGGTGCGTGCACAATCCCCTCCTGTACTCCCTGTTCACTCATGACTGCACGGCCAGGCACGACTCCAACACCATCATTTAGTTTGCTGATGACACAACAGTGGTAGGCCTGATCACCGACAACGATGAGACAGCCTACAGGGAGGTCAGAGACCTGACCTTGTGGTGCAAGGACAACAACCTCTCCCTCAACGTGATCAAGACAAAGGAGATGATTGTGGACTACAGGAAAAGGAGGACCAAGCACGCCCCCATTCTCATCGACGGGCTGTAGTGGAGCAGGTTGAGAGCTTCAAGTTCCTTGGCCTCCACATCACCAACAAACTAACACTGTCCAAGCACACCAAGACAGTCGTGAAGAGGGCACGACAAAACCTATTCCCCCTCAGGAGACTGAAAAGATTTGGAATGGGTCCTCAGATCCTCAAAAGGTTTTACAGCTACACCATTGAGAGCATCCTGACGGGTTGCATCACTGCCTGGTATGGCAACTGCTTGGCCTCTGACCTCAAGGCACTACAGAGGGTAGTGCGTACGGCCCAGTACATCACCCAGGCCAAGCTTCCTCTATCCAGGACCTCTATACCAGGTGGTGTCAGAGGAAGGCCCTAAAAATTGTCAAAGACTCCAGCCACCCGACTGTTTCCTCTGCTAACGCATGGCAAGCGGTACCGGAGCGCCAAGTCTAGGTCCAAGAGGCTTCTAAACAGCTTCTACCCCCAAGCCATAAGACTCCTGAACAGCTAATCAAATGGCTACCCAGACTATTTGCATTGCCCCCCCCCCATGCTGCTGCTACTCTCTGTTATTATCTATGCATAGCCACTTTAAGAACTTTACCTACATGTACATAATTACCTCGATTACCTTGACACCGGTGACCCGCACATTGACTCTGTACCGGTACCCCCTCTATATAGCCCCACTATTGTTATTTACTTCTGCTCTTTAATTATTTGTTATTCTTATCTCTTACTTTTTGGGGGGTATTTTCTTCAAACTGCATTGTTGGTTAAGGGCTTGTAAGTAAGCATTTTACTGTAAGGTCTACACCTGTTGTATTCGGCGCATGTGACAAATACAATTTGATTTGATTTGATTTGACCAGATGGACCAGGACTCAGTAGGGTAAATGACAAACGAGTAAGTTGTTTTGCTGTCGGTAGCTAGCTAGCAATATAAGCTCTCTTTTAACCGAGGCTGTGTTGCTCAGTACCGTACAATTTGGTGATTGATTCGGTCATAACGGGGCTTGCTTGAACCACTACAAGCCTAGCTAGCCAAGTTTAGCTAGCTCGCTGTGTTGTTTGCTATACCTAAAATGTACTGTAGTCCAGTGGAGGCTGCTGAGGGGTTTACTCCAGTGAGTATTGTACTTTTATAATACCTTTGGCTGTCCTGGCTTGTTTCAAAGTCAGATGATGTTGAGCTTGAACTTATTCCAGGCAGACAGCTTTCATCCAATGGGTCATAGGCTCTGTACTGCTAAAGCTGGTGTCAATGTCATCATCAGTAGCAGCAGGATGAGTCTGTAGGACACACAGTAGTCAGTGATTAGTCTGTAGGACACACAGTAGTCAGTGATTAGTCTGTAGGACACACAGTAGTCAGTGATTAGTCTGTAGGACACACAGTAGTCAGTGATGAGTCTGTAGGACCCAGAGTAGTCAGCGATTAGTCTGTAGGACCCAGAGTAGTCAGCGATTAGTCTGTAGGACCCAGAGTAGTCAGCAATTAGCCAACATTTTACTACTTTGCCCTCATCAATACACACTCAAACAATGCACTATATCCACCCACCTCCCTCAATAGATATTGCATACTAACCTTTGCATACTAACCACATACCCACCCCAAAAGACAAATAACGGTGCAGTACTGCAGTGGTTTGCAGAATGGCATCTCGGAATGCACAACTCGTATGTGCTTGCATACGACCACACTGGGTTCCACTCCGAACAGCTAAAAACAAGAAGCAGCGGCTCTAGTGGGCACTGTGATCACCAACACTGAACAATTGAGGAGTGCAAAAACAATGCCTGGAACATGACAGGGAGTTCAGTTTACTTGAGTGGCCTGCGCAGTCCCCAGACCTCAATCCAATAGAGCATCTTATGGGATGAGATGGAACGGGCTGTTCGCAGCATGAATGTACCGCCTTCCAATCTGCAGCAACTGCATGATGCCATCGTGTCTGCATGGACAAACATTCATGTGGAATGTTTCAGACACCTTGTAGAATGCCCCAAATAATTCAGGCTGTTCTGGAGGGAAAGGGGGGCCTGACCCGGTAATAGATGGGTGTAACGAATATACTGGTGAGTGTACATATACAGTGCTGTAACGGCAGTCTAGCTCTTCCTCCTCCTCGGACGAGGAGAGGCGAGAAGGATCGGAGGACCAATGTGCAGCGTGGTAAGTTTCCATGATTTAATATACACGAAGACAAGACACTATACAAAATAACAAATTAACTAACCGTCACAGTCCCGTGTGGCACAAACACTGACACAGGAAACAACCACCCACAAAATCCCAACACAAAACAAGCCACCTATATATGATTCTCAATCAGGGACAACAATTGACAGCTGCCTCTGATTGAGAACCATATTAGGCCGAACACAGAAACAGACAAACTAGACACACAACATAGAATGCCCACCCAGCTCACGTCCTGACCAACACTAAAACAAGCAAAACACATAAGAACTATGGTCAGGACGTGACAAGTGCCATAAAGAAAGTATTCATACCCCTTTTCTTTTTTCACGTTTTTGGGTGTTACAGCTGGAACTTAAAATTGATTAATTTTAGATTTTTTTGTTGCTGGCCTAAACACAATACACCATAATGTCAAAGTGGAATTACAAACACATTTTTACAAATTAATAAAACATTTAAAGGCGAAATGTCTTGAGTCAATAAGTATTCAACCCTTTTGTTATGGTAAGTCTGAATAAGTTCAGGAGTACAATTTTGCAAAAAAAGTCACATGGACTCACTTTGTGAGCAATTATGGTGTTGAACATGATTTTTGACTACCTGATCTTTGTAACCCACACATACAATTACCTGTTAGGGCCCTCAGTCGAGCAGGGAATTTCAAACACAATTCAACCACAAAGGCCAGAGAGGTTTTCCAATGTCTCGCAAAGAAGGACACGTCTGTAGATGGGCAAAAAAAGAAAAAGCAGACATTGACTATCCCTTTAAGCATGGTGAAGTTATTAATTACACTATAGATGGCGTATCAATACACACCTTGTCACTACGAAGATACAGGCGTCCTTCCTAACTCAGTTGCCTTAGAGGAAGGAAACCCCTCAGGGATTTCACCATGAGCCCAATGGTGACTTACTGTTACCGAGTTTATTGGCTATGACAGGATAAAACTGAGGATGGATCAACAACATTGTAGTTACTCCACAATACTAACTTAATTGACAGAGTGAAAAGAAATTGAAGCCTCTACGTAATAAAAAATATTCCAAAACATGCATCCTGTTTGCAACAAGGCACTAAAGTAGTAATAATGCAACAACAAAAAATACTGCAAAAAATGTGCAAAAGCAATTAACTGTTTGTCCTGAATACAAAGTGTTTTGTTTGGGGCAAATCCAATACGACACATTACTGAGTACCACTCTCCATAATTTCCAGCATAGTGGTGGCTGCATCATGTTATGGGTATGCTTGTTATCGTTATGGACTGGGGAATTTTCAGGATAAAAAGGAAACTGAATGGAGCTAAGCACAGGCAAAATCCTAGTGGAAAACTTGGTTCAGTCTGCTTTCCACCAGACACTGGAAGATTAATTCACCTTTCAGCAGAACAATAACCTAAACACAAGGCCAAATCTACACTGGAGTTGCCTACCAAGAACACAGGGAATGTTCCTGAGTGGCCGAGTTACAGTTTTGACTTAAATATACTTGAAAATCTATGGCAAGGCCTGAAAATGGCTGTCTAGCAATGATCAACAACAATTTTAAAGAGTTTGAAAAATGTTGCAAAGAATAATGGGCAAATGTTGCACAACCCAGGTGTGGAAAGACTCACAGCTGTAATCACTGCCGAAGGTGCTTCTACAAATGTGTTATGTTAATGAGATATTTCTATATTTAATGTACAATACATTTGCAAACATTTACAAAAACATGATTTCACTTTGTCTTTATGGGGTATTGTGTGTAAATCGGTGAGAAAAGAAAAACAATTGAATCCATTTTGGCTGTAACATAACAACACTTGGGATATGTATACTTTCTGAAGGCACTGTAAAACACAGGGAAATCATGTTTTTGACTGCATTGGGTCTTTAAGTTGAAAACTAATCAGACTAATTGTTGGTCTCTACAGTAGAGGGCCGTTCGCTTGTTGACAGTGTGATGTTATACGAACCGCCGGTAGGTGACTGACAGCAGTCATTTTAGCCCGTTTCTACATGTAGAATCGGTTTGTGCTAAATTTGGTAATTACGGCCAGCACTCTGTTCAGAGGTGCTACGCTTAGTTCTCTTGGCCAGCAGACGCTCAAAAGATCCTACTGGTCCTTTAGGGGAGACAAGCCATGATGTGCTGCTGGAACGTGTGACACTACCGTAGACTTCTCTGTAACACCACAATTGCAACTCTCTCTCTCTCTTTGTCTCGCAAATGTCACTGACTCCTCCTACCGCCTGGTAATCAAATCCAGAGCATTTCTCACTCAATACCTGACAAGGTGAAAAATAGTCCTCCATCATTTTCTCCTTACAAGGAATCACTCACAGCTGAAAAGGCAAGCAAGCGAATGTACAATCCTATAGAAGGCCACACACATACTCTACTCTTATAAACACGCACACACACACACACACACACACACACACACACACACACACACACACACACACACACACACACACACACACACACACACACACACACACACACACACACACACACTCACACACACACACCAGCATTAACTCTTTGCTGAAATTACCTAATAAAGCCCACTGAGAGAAATAACACCCATGTTAGCCAGAAAATGACAGTGGGGCTAAATTGCAGGGCCTTGGAGAGGCTCCCTGTAGGTGTGTTTGCGTGGGTGAGTGTGTGTGTGTGTGTGTGTGCATGTGTGTGCATATGCGTGTGTGTGTCCAGGTCCCCTGGTGCTTTGATTGACAGCTCCATTGGAGGGACTGAGCCTTCCTCCTGCCAGTCTGGAGACAAGAGAGCAGCCTTGGCAGAAAGTGTATGGAGGCGCAAAGAGAGAGAGAGGAGAGAAAGTGAGGAGTCAGACTAAAAGCTGAGTCTTTGTGCAAAAGCATGGCACCCTAGGACAGATGTCCCATTCACTTTCCCCTTGTTGAGGCATGTCACTATTATGTCTTGGACCCCGACCTAGTAGTGTCGAGTCAGAGCAATGGAATACCCATGGGTGCAGTTAACGGAAAAACACCTCTGTGAGTTAAGCCACTGTGTGCATGTTGGTGTATGTGGAGATAGAGGCCAGAGCCTCAGTGTGTGTGTGTGTGTGTGTGTGTGTGTGTGTGTGTGTGTGTGTGTGTGTGTGTGTGTGTGTGTGTGTGTGTGTGTGTGTGTGTGTGTGTGTGTGTGTGTGTGTGTGTGTGTGTGTGTGTGTACTTATGTACCGTATGTATGTACACTGATCAAAAATATAAATGCAACATGCAACAATTTAAAAGGTTTTACTGAGTTACAGTTCATGTTAGGAAATCAGTCAACTGAAATATATTCATTTGGCCCTAATGACTGGGAATACAGATATGCATCTGTTGGTCACAGGTACCTTTTTTTTAAGTAGGGGAATGGGTCACAAAACCAGTCTGTATCTGGTGTGAACACCATTTGCCTCATGCAGCGCGGCATCTTTCATGCGTAGAGTAGATCAGGCTGTAGATTGTGGCCTGTGGAATGTTGTCCCACTCCTCTTCAATGGCTGTGCGAAGTTGCTGGATATTGGTGGGAACTTGAACACGCTGTTGTAAACGTCAATCCAGAGCATCCCAAACATGCTCAATGAGTGACATGTCTGATGAGTATGCAGACCATGGAAGAACTTGGACATTTTCAGCTTCCAGGAATTGTGTACAGATCCTTGTGACATGGGGCTGTGCATTATCATCCTAAAACAAGAGGTGATGTTGATAAAATGCAATTGTGTTCGTTGTCTGCAGCTAATGCCTGCCCATACCATAACCCCACTGTGGGGCGCTCTGTTCATAACATTGTCATCAGCAAACCACTCGCCCACACAAGTCCATACACGTTGTCTGCCATCTGCCTGTTACAGTTGAAACCAGGATTAATCCGTGAATTGCACACTTCTCCAGTGTGCCAGTAGCCATCAAAAGTGAGCATTTTCCCACTGTTACAACGCCAAACGGCAGTCAGGTCAAGAGCCTGGTGAGGACGACAGGCATAAAGATGAGCTTCCCTGAGATGGTTTCTAACAGTTTGTGCAGAAATTCTTTGGTTGTGCAAACCCACAGTTTCGTCAGCTGTCTGGGTGGCTGGTCTCAGACGATCCCGCAGGTGAAGAAGCCGGATGTGGAGGTCCAGTTGAGACATCTGTGGCATTATGTTGTGTTACAAAACTTCTTGATATGCCACATCTCTCAAGTGGATGGATAATCAGGAGAAATGCTTACTAACAGGGATGTAAATAAATTTGTGCCCCAAATTTTTGAGAAATAGATTTTTTGTGCTTATGAATTATTTCTGGGATCTAATATTTCAACTCCTGAAACATGGGACCAGCACTTTATATGTTGCATTCATATTTTTGTTCAGTGTTTTGTGTGTGTGTGTATTTTATTTTTTATTTGATTTATTTCACCTTTATTTAACCAGGTAGGCAAGTTGAGAACAAGTTCTCATTTACAATTGCGACCTGGCCAAGATAAAGCAAAGCAGTTCGACACATACAACAACACAGAGTTACACATGGAGTAAAACAAACATACAGTCAATAATACAGTAGAAAAATAAGTCTATATACAATGTGAGCAAATGAGGTGAGATAAGGGAGGTAAAGGCAAAAAAAAGGCCATGGTGGCGAAGTAAATACAATATAGCAAGTAAAACACTGGAATGGTAGATTTGCAGTGGAAGAATGTGCAAAGTAAAGATAGAAATAATGGGGTGCAAAGGAGCTAAATAAATACAGTAGGGGGAGAGGTAGTTGTTTGGGCTAAATTATAGATGGGCTATGTACAGGTGCCGTAATCTATGAGCTGCTCTGACAGCTGGTGCTTAAAGCTAGTGAGGGAGATAAGTGTTTCCAGTTTCAGAGATTTTTGTAGTTCATTCCAGTCATTGGCAGCAAAGAACTGGAAGAAGAGGCGGCCAAAGGAAGAATTGGTTTTGGGGGCGACCAGAGAGATATACCTGCTGGAGCGCGTGCTACAGGTGGGTGCTGCTATGGTGACCAGCGAGCTGAGATAAGGGGGGACTTTACCTAGCAGGGTCTTGTAGATGACCTGGAGCCAGTGGGTTTGGCAATGAGTATGAAGCGAGGGCCAGCCAACGAGAGCGTACAGGTCACAGTGGTGGGTAGTATATGGGGCATTGGTGACAAAACGGATGGCACTGTGATAGACTACATCCAATTTGCTGAGTAGTGTTGGAGGCTATTTTGTAAATGACAACGCCGAAGTCAAGGATCGGTAGGATAGTCAGTTTTACGAGGGTATGTTTGGCAGCATGAGTGAAGGATGCTTTGTTTTGCGAAATAGGGAGCCCATTCTAGATTTCATTTTGTATCGGAGATGCTTAATGTGAGTCTGGAAGGAGAGTTTACAGTCTAACCAGACACCTAGGTATTTGTAATTGTCCACATATTCTAAGTCAGAACCGTCCAGAGTAGTGATGCTAGACGGGCGGGCAGGTGCGGGCAGCGATCGTTTGAAGAGCATGCATTTAGTTTTACTTTCATTTAAGAGCAGTTGGAGGCCACGGAAGGAGTGTTGTATGGCATTGAAGCTCGTCTGGTGGTTTGTTAACACAGTGTCCAAAGAAGGGCCAGAAGTATACAGAATGGTGTCTTCTGCGTAGAGGTGGATCAGAGACTCACCATTAGCAGAGCGACATCATTGATGTATACAGAGAAGAGAGTCGGTCCAAGAATTGAACCCCGTGGCACCCCCATAGGGACTGCCAGAGGCCCGGAAAACAGGCCCTCCGATTTGACACACTGAACTCTATCAGAGAAGTAGTTGGTGAACCAGGCGAGGCAATCATTTGAGAAACCAAGGCTATCGGGTCTGCCGATGAGGATGTGGTGATTGACAGAGTCGAAAGCCTTGGCCAGGTCAATGAAGACGGCTGCACAGTATTGTTTCTTATCGATGGCGGTTAGTATATCGTTTAGGACCTTGAGCGTGGCTGAGGTGCACCCATGACCAGCTCTGAAACCAGATTGCATAGCGGAGAAGGTATGGTGGGATTCAAAATGGTCGGTAATCTGTTTGTTGACTTGGCTTTCGAAGACCTTAGAAAGGCAGGGTAGGATAGATATTGGTCTGTAGCAGTTTGGGTCAAGAGTGTCCTCCCCTTTGAAGAGGGGGATGACTGCAGCTACTTTCCAATCTTTGGGAATCTCAGACGACACGAAAGAGAGGTTGAACAGGCTAGTAATAGGGGTTGCAACAATTTCGGCAGATCATTTTAGAAAGAAAGATTGTCTACACCAGCTGATTTGTAGGGGTCCAGATTTTGCAGCTCTTTCAGAACATCAGCTGACTGGATTTGGGAGAAGGAGAAATGGGGAAGGCTTGGGCGAGTTGCTGTGGGGGGTGCAGTGCTGTTGACCAGGGTAGGGGTAGCCAGGTGGAAAGCATGGCCAGCCATAGAAAAATGCTTATTGAAATTCTCAATTATAGTGGATTTATCGGTGGTGACAGTGTTTCCTGTCCTCAGCGCAGTGGGCAGCAGGGAGGAGGTGTTCTTATTCTCCATGGACTCTACAGTGACCCAGAACTTTTTTGAGTTTATGTTGCAGGAAGCAAATTTCTGCTTGAAAAAGCTAGCCTTGGCTTTTCTAACTGCCTGTGTATATTGGTTTCTAGCTTCCCTGAAAAGTTGCATATCATGGGGGCTGTCCGATGCTAATGCAGAACGCCATAGGATGTTTTTGTGTTGGTTAAGGGCAGTCAGGTCTGGAGAGAACCAAGGGCTATATCTGTTCCTGGTTCTACATTTCTTGAATGGGGTATGCTTATTTAAGATGGTGAGGAAGGCATTTAAAAAAAAAAAACAGGCATCCTCTACTGACGGGATGAGATCAATATCCTTCCAGGATACCCCGGCCAGGTCGATTAGAAAGGCCTGCTCGCTGAAGTGTTTCAGGGAGCGTTTGACAGTGATGAGTGGAGGTCGTTTGACCGCTGACCCATTACGGATGCAGGCAATGAGGCAGTGATCGCTGAGATCTTGGTTGGAAACAGCAGAGGTGTATTTAGAGGGCAAGTTGGTTAGAATGATATCTATGAGGGTACCCGTGTTTACGGCTTTGGGGTGGTACCTGGTAGGTTCATTGATAATTTGTGTGAGATTGAGGGCATCAAGCTTAGATTGTAGGATGGCTGGGGTGTTAAGCATGTTCCAGTTTAGGTCGCCTAGCAGCACAAGCTCTGAAGATAGATGGGGGGCAATCAGTTCACATATGGTGTCCAGAGCACAGCTGGGGGCAGAGGGTGGTCTATAGCAGGCGGCAACGGTGAGAGACTTGTTTTTAGAGAGGTGGATTTTTAAAAGTAGAATTTCAAATTGCTTGGGTACAGACCTGGATAGTAGGACAGAACTCTGCAGGCTATCTTTGCAGTAGATTGCAACACCGTCCCCTTTGGCCGTTCTATCTTGTCTGAAAATGTTGTAGTTAGGAATGGAGATTTCAGAATTTTCGGTGGTCTTCCTAAGCCAGGATTCAGACACGGCTAGAACATCCGGGTTGGCAGAGTGTGCTAAAGCAGTGAATAAAACAAACTTAGCGAGGAGGCTTCTAATGTTAACATGCATGAAACCAAGGCTATTACGGTTACAGAAGTCATCAAATGAGAGCGCCTGGGAAATAGGAGTGGAGCTAGGCACTGCAGGGCCTGGATTCCCCTCTACATCACCAGAGGAACAGAGGAGGAGTAGGATAAGGGTACGGCTAAAAGCTATGAGAATTGGTCGTCTAGAACCTCCGGAACAGAGAGTAAAAGGAGGTTTCTGGGGGCGATAAAATAGCTTCAAGGTATAATGTACAGACAAAGGTAAGGTAAACCTAGGTATTGAGTGATGATGAGAGAGATATTGTCTCTAGAAATATCATTGAAACCAGGTGATGTCATAGCATGTGTGGGTGGTGGAACTGAAAGGTTGGATAAGGTATAATGAGCAGGGCTAGAGGCTCTACAGTGAAATAAGCCAATAAACACTAACCAGAACAGCAATGGACAAGGCATATTGACATTAAGGAGAGGCATGCTTAGTCGAGTGATCATAAGGGTCCAGTGAGTAGTGAGGTTGGTTGGGGTAACGGCGATTCAGATAGCTAGCTGAGCCATCGGTAGCAAGCTAGCATAGGATGGAAGTCTGATTTTAGCCACCTCGTGCGTTTCCGATGGTAGATTAGTGGGGTTCCGTGTGGTAGAGGGGATCAATCCAATTGGCAAAATAGATATAGTTATAGTGACCCAAGAAAAATTGTCCGATAGATAGACCTATTCAGATAGCAGCCGATAAGACAGCTAACGATTAGCAGGCCGCAGATGGGCGTTCAGGTAACGTCGCGACGGAGGGGCCAGTTGGATAACTCCCTCGGGCAGATAACGTCGGTAGTCCAGTTGTGAAGGCCCGGTGGGGCTCCGCATCGGCAGTAAAACGGGTCCGGATAGGTGATTGTAGCCCAGGAGTGGCTGATGGAACTCTTCAGCTGGCTAGCTCTGGAATAATTGATGTTTGCTCCGGGATCGACGTAAGCCAATAGTCACACGGATAGCAGCTAGCTAGCTGCGGGATCCAAGTGTAAATGTCCAGAGCTTGCGGTTGAAATCCGGGCATATGGAGAGAAAAATAGGTCCTGTATGTTCTGGTCTGAGTCGCGTAGTACAAGACTGGCGATAGCTTATCGAGCTAAAGGATAGCTGATGACCACAAACCGTGGTTAGCTGAATGCTAACGTTAGCCAGTAAACTGGCTAGCTTCTGGCTAGCTTCTGGCTAGCTTCTGGTTAGCTTCTGGTTAGCTTCTGGCTAGCTTCTGCCTAGCTTCTGGTTAGCTTCTGGCTAGCTTCTGGCTAGCTTCTATTGTGGATTTCAGATTTGAGGTAAATAATACTTTAAAAAAAATAATTGGTGAGGCGGGTTGTAGGAGAGTGTTTTGAAGTTGAGTTTTTGGAAAAGAAAATATATAAAAGATATGCGAAGAAAGATGTAAATATATATATATACACGGGACACGACAAGACGAGGACAAACGACGTCTGACTGCTATGCCATCTTGGGACAATATCACAGCTTGACTTTGAAATTTGACGTTTGGCCACGTGTTTCCAAATGTCTACAGGTGAAGTCAAGGTAAAAGTTGAGTTTTGACACTATTACCTAAAGGACGACAAACTGAAAGCATTTTTTATGAATATTAACAAACGTGTACACCCTGGAATTAGAATGCATGGTATTGAATGAGAGAAAACACCCGGGCCGCGGGAGTCAATCTGTCAAATTAGAAAGCAAGTCTAATTTTGATGCGTCTATGTAGCTACATGAATAATGCTGGTAAAATGAATGGATAAATTGCCAGAAAATAGACTGTTTGTGCATTGTAACATCTGGGAACGTATAGATAAAACATGTGTATTTAGTGTTAACAATAACGTTATGCCTACTGCCTGTGTTGATTTCGATCACAGGTATATAGCCTAGGCAGGCTTCAGCCTTGAGGAACTCTGATTTCAAGAGAAAATACTGTTAGTAGAAAGAACCAGACTAGCTAAATTCTTTATAAACTGCTCAGGTGTATTAACTACAACTGTCCTCACCTTGGTGAGCTAACATAACAACTGTTTAGAGTAGGCAGGTACGACGGTTCCCATAGGACATATGTGAGTCAAAAGGAACACAACAATCATTCACAAGGGCCACATAGAGAACATAACAAATACAACTGTTTTATTACAGATTCTCATGACAATTAAGTTGCTATAAGCTAAGCAGTGTGTGAATTGACGCTCTGTACTCTTGCGCGCGAATTGTGCTGGCGTCTCTCCGTGTGATTTGGGTTTAACACTGGTGTCGGGCTGGGGGTTTCACATCTTGTTAAGTTAAGGGATCAGGTTTGGGATAGGGCTAAAATAGGGTTAAGTTTAGGAATTCCGAGTGGTTAAGGGTTCAAATTTGGGATAGGATTCGAACACAAAAACAGCGCTGTGATTGAGCACTCAGCCCTCGGTGACTGAGCAAGGCTTTTATGCCCATGCACAACGCCTTAGCAACCGCCAGCCTACTTTAAAGTAATAGCGCTCACTGCTGCCCCTAGTGGCTGATTTTCAAGGCATTCTAGACATTCTTGGGACCTGGATGGACGTCTAACTTCGACTTCAAACTAGAGCCATCTCCCTGGTGTATGTGCCTGTGTGAGTGAATATGTGTATGAAGTAGACCTTCACGTATGTCACAGCCTGGCAGAGAGAGGTTGTGACTAAACTCTGTTCACTACCATAGATCTGACTCCACCACCCAAGGTTTACACCAAGAGCATAGGGAACTCTGAATAACTCAGAACATAGGCCAGCCACACAGGTTATTTGAGAATAGGCATGATTGGAAATACATTAAATTAAGTCAGAGGTAGGTAACAGGTCCCAAATTAATTTATCTCTAGGTAACAGGTCCCAAATTAATTTATCTCTGAACTTCGGCTTCCGAAACCAAATTAGTTTAAGTTTGGCAAACAAAATGGAAGAAGTATATAACGCAAAACAATCAAACAACCATTAAATCAATCAAAAACAGGTCTCATTGCAGGTGGAAGGAAAGCATAGCGCAACTTTAACTTTGACTTAAGTCATCATTCCATCAAAGTAATAGTTCTCTTAGCAAAACCAAGGCAACAAAGGAGCCCTGCCACAGCTTCAAACCTAGCTTCCTTCTCACCTGCACCTTCCCCTGGGCGGCCGCACCTCAAACAGAGGAATCAAAGATTCTAAAGGGGCAAGTAAAATGGAGCGAATCACAGTACTCCATTAATCAATAAATTAGCAAGCACTAAATTAGCATAGCGTAAGCTGAAACTTGCACAGTGTGTGTGTTCATGCGTGCATACAGTACATTCATTCTGTGCATGTGTGTTTGTGTCTGTCTGTGTAAATTACTGAGTTAAAGTGAGTCTGGATAGCACCACCTGGCTCTATTTACTCTGTTATGAGACTGGATGTGAACATAAACCATATTAGACTTCACCCCAAGCTGGAAATATACCAGGTGTCACCCTTTATTTTGTCCCGAAGTAGAAAATATACCAGGTGTCACCCTCTATTCTGTCTGAGCTCTCAGTGATTGGTTCCTACGTTTCGTTGTGCTAAAAGTGTGGTCTTTTTCCACATCATGCGGGGAGGGGGAGCGCTTTAGAGGGCGGACAGCCAGGAAACCCATCATGGGACCATCTGAGCATGCCGAAACACAAATACAGGATGTGTCCCTAGCCAGCTGCTTAGTTAGTAGGGACATGTTTTTAAAAGCTTGTGACAGACAGGGTGGGCCTATACTGTGTAGCCTGGTGCCAAGTCTGTCTGTCTGTACATTAGAGCCAACTACTATGGTCATTCTCATGCCAAACATAGTAATTTCTGTGCTGTTGCATGTAGGTGGCTTCATCCCAGAACTGTTCTTGATGTCTTGCCAAACATTTGGCATGACAATGACCAATTTTAGTTGGCTCTACAGTACAAGACAAACAGATCTGGGACCAGGCTACAACACAGACACAGACAGGTTTCCCAGCATTCCAGAGGTTTCAACCTGGCTACAGAGACAAAGCCTCTGATATGTTTTTGGCACTTGGTTCTAACACTCACAACACTAAACGTATCTGGCACACACCTATCTAATGCTAACTATATCTGCATCCAAAACCTGGGAGGAAATCCCTGCTTGACAAGATTATTGCCACAAAAAAACAGACAATGTCGATTCAAAATAAAATATATCTGCTTACGGTTTGATCTACCGGTATTCCTATTGTTATGACTACTTCATTAGATTTAGAAATGGTGAACATGGGATGAGGACAATTGGTTAACAGTAACAGTACACAAACACCAGTGCTTTGATTATCTTCATGGCTACTGAAAACAGACAGGCCGGCTGATTCCTGAGATCTTTGCTTTATCAAATGTCAACACTGAGATGTCCTTGCTCCTCACCACACGCAGCACGGCTAGTAGGTGTGTGTCTGTGGCTAGCCAGGCTAGCAGGTGTCCTGAGGAAAGGTCATATGACCCATTACCCAATGGCGTTGCAGAAACCCCTCAATCGGAGCGGGAATTTAAGCTGTCCATATCCGACACACACACACACACACACACACACACTCAAACACATGCCATAGAGGAAGCTGTGGTGGCCAGATCCCTGTCATTATGCAGACTCTCCATCCAAAGCTAGGAGAGGGAGGAGATCGTTCCCTCCCCCAGTAATGTGTTTGCCATTTCCAGCCTGCAGGTCTTGTGTTTGTGCAGAGGGACAGGGAATTGCAAATGGAGCCTCTTCTTTCCCCCTTCCTGCCGCTGACATTTTCTGTGGATTCCTGAAGGTCATCATTTGAAAGAAACGTGTCAATATGCTAAATGTATTCCTCTTTGTCTTGTCCTGTCTGTGGTGATAACCTCAGTGGTGATTTTTCCTGGGATTTACAGCAATAAAAATCAATCCAGAGTTTTAAAAGGTACAGTACTAAAAACTATGTGAGAACACATGATGAAGCCCCACATTGAAAAATCCCTGAGAAAACGACTAAACAAAAAATTCATCCCATTTTGAACATAATCAGTGGTTCCTCATCACCCTTCTGTATGAGTTAGCGGTTAATGCTAGCCTGATCTGTTGTTTGTTAGTATGCGGTTAGGTCTAGCTTGCAGCATTTGGGTAAAGGGCTATAGCCTGATCTATGCAGTTATGGCTAGCCTTATCTACAGGATGTGGTTATGGCTAATCTGATCTATACGGTTAGGGTTAGCATAACCTATGCAGTTAGGGCTAACCTGATCTCTACAGTTAGGGCTAACCTGATCTCTACAGTTAGGGCTAACCTGATCTCTACAGTTAGGGCTAACCTGATCTCTACAGTTAGGGCTAGCCTGATCTCTACAGTTAGGGCTAACCTGATCGCTACAGTTAGGGCTAACCATTAGGGCTAGCCTGATCTCTACAGTTAGGGCTAGGCTGATCTCTACAGTTAGGGCTAGCCTGATCTCTACAGTTAGGGCTAGGCTGATCTCTACAGTTAGGGCTAGGCTGATATGTTGTCTTCCAGTTGAGAGAGGCTTGGAGGCTCAGCCCTCCTGCACCTTCCGTTAACACAGGGGCTTCAGTGGAGAGAGCTAATAACAAATGTGTCAAGCCTCCGCTGCTCTGATAAACAAACGAGGGCTAGGGCCATCTCTCTCCTTCCTCTCCCTTTCATTTTCCCTTTCTTTTTTCCATCCCTCTCTCTCTGCACATCCTCCCCAATTCCTCCCCACCGGGGCTAGCCTCCTTTCTGCGAGCGTAATCCGCCATGCTGCCATGATAATCTCACCACCGCACTCGTGTGCGCACACACACCCGCATGAATGCATGCACGCACGCACACCAGTACCACCACCCCAAACCCGAGCCAAAACATCACCCAATCCTTATATTTTCCAAAGGCAAAATGCTGAATTGCTTCGTTGTGATAGCGAGCTCCCCAATGACAGATCTATCTATCCCTCATCTATCCCTCCATCTATCCCCATCTATCCCTCATCTATCCCCATCTATCCCCATCTATCCCTCATCTATTCCTCCATCTATCCCCATCTATCCCTCATCTATTCCTCCATCTATCCCCATCTATCCCTCCATATATCCCCATCTATCCCCATCTATCCCTCATCTATCCCCATCTATCCCCATCTATCCCTCATCTATCCCTCCATCTATCCCCATCTATCCCTCCATCTATCCCCATCTATCCCTCCATCTATCCCCATCTATCCCTCCATATATCCCCATCTATCCCCATCTATCCCTCATCTATCCCTCATCTATCCCTCCATCTATACCCATCTATCCCCATCTATCCCTCCATCTATCCCCATCTATCCCTCATCTATCCCTCCATCTATCCCTCCATCTATCCCCATCTATCCCTCATCTATCCCTCCATCTATCCCTCCATCTATCCCCATCTATCCCTCCATCTATCCCTCCATCTATCCCCATATCTATCCCTCCATCTATCCCCATCTATCCCTCCATATATCCCCATCTATCCCCATCTATCCCTCCATCTATCCCTCCATCTATCCCCATCTATCCCTTCATCTATCCCTCCATCTATCCCTCCATATATCCCCATCTATCCCCATCTCTCCCTACATCTATCCCCATCTATCCCTCCATCTATCCCTCCATCTATCCCCATCTATCCCTTCATCTATCCCTCCATCTATCCCTCCATCTATTCCCATCTATCCCCATCTATCCCTCATCTATCCCTCCATCTATCCCTCCATCTATCCCTCCATATATCCCCATCTATCCCTTCATCTATCCCTCCATATATCCCCAATTATCCCCATCTATCCCTCCATCTATCCCCATCTATCCCTCCATCTATCCCTCCATCTATCCCCATCTATCCCTTCATCTATACCTCCATCTATCCCCATCTATCACTCATCTATCCCTCCATCTATCCCCATCTATCCCTCCATCTATCCCTACATCTATCCCCATCTATCCCTTCATCTATCCCTCCATCTATCCCCATATATCCCTCCATCTATCCCCATCTATCCATCCAGAAATGTAGATTGGTAAAGAGTTCCTTCAGCTATTGCTCTAAATAAAACTGTAGATTTAAGGTTATTTGTCCTTGGCTTGGGTTGTCTTAGCTGCCCTGAATTTGCCTGTCTGGTTTGGTGATTATGCGTGTTGCTAGTATGTACTAACTGGCCTGAAAAAAAGAAAAAAGAAAAGAAAACCAGTACGTTTTTCCATCCCTCTCTCTCTGCACATCCTCCCCAATTCCTCCCCACCGGGGCTAGCCTCCTTTCTGCGAGCGTAATCCGCCATGCTGCCATGATAATCTCACCACCGCACTCGTGTGCGCACACACACCCGCATGAATGCATGCACGCACGCACACCAGTACCACCACCCCAAACCCGAGCCAAAACATCCCCCAATCCTTATATTTTCCAAAGGCAAAATGCTGAATTGCTTCGTTGTGATAGCGAGCTCCCCAATGACAGATCTATCTATCCCTCATCTATCCCTCCATCTATCCCCATCTATCCCTCATCTATCCCCATCTATCCCCATCTATCCCTCATCTATTCCTCCATCTATCCCCATCTATCCCTCATCTATCCCTCATCTATCCCTCCATCTATCCCCATCTATCCCTCATCTATCCCCATCTATCCCTCATCTATTCCTCCATCTATCCCCATCTATCCCTCATCTATCCCCATCTATCCCTCCATCTATCCCCATCTATCCCTCATCTATCCCCCCATCTATTCCCATCTATCCCTCCATCTATCCCCATCTATCCATCATCTATCCCTCCATCTATCCCTCCATCTATCCCCATCTATCCCTCATCTATCCCTCCATCTATCCCCATCTATTCCTCCATCTATCCCCATCTATCCCTCCATCTATCCCTCCATTTATCCCCATCTATCCCTTCATCTATCCCTCCATCTATCCCTCATCTATCCCTCCATCTATCCCCATCTATCCCTCCATCTATCCCCATCTATCCCTCCATCTATCCCTCCATCTATCCCCATCTATCACTCATCTATCCCTCCATCTATCCCCATATATCCCTCCATATATCCCTCCATCTATCCCCATCTATCCCTTCATCTATCCCTCCATCTATCCCCATCTATCCCCATCTATCCCTCCATCTATCCCCATCTATCCCTCCATCTATCCCCATCTATCCCTTCATCTATACCTCATCTATCCCCATCTATCCCTCCATCTATCCCCATCTATCACTCATCTATTCCTCCATCTATCCCCATCTATCCCTCCATCTATCCCTCCATCTATCCCCATCTATCCCTCCATCTATCCCCATCTATCCCTCCATATATCCCTCCATCTATCCCCATCTATCCCTCCATCTATCCCTATCCATCCCTTCATCTATCCCCATCTATCCCTCCATTTATCAATACACATATTCCCCCATCTATCCCTCCATATATCCCCATCTATCCCTCCATATATCCCTCCATCTATCCCTCCATCTATCCCTCCATGTATCCCTATCTATCCCTCCATATATCCCTCCACATATTCCTCCATCTATCCCTCCATCTATCCCTCCATATATCCCTCCACATATTCCTCCATCTATCCCTCCATCTATCCCTTAATATATCCCTCCACATATACCTCCATCTATCCCTCCATCTATCCCTCCATATATCCCTCCACATATTCCTCCATCTATCCCTCCATCTATCCCTTAATATATCCCTCCACATATTCCTCCACATATCCCTCCATCTATCCCTTAATATATCCCTCCACATATTCCTCCATCTATCCCACCATCTATCCCTCCATGTATCCCCATCTATCCTTCCATATATCCCTCCACATATTCCCTCATCTATCCCTCCATCTATCCCTTAATATATCCCTCCACATATTCCTCCATCTATCTCTCCATATATCCCCATCTATCCCTCCATCTATCCCTCCAGCTATCCCTCCATCTATCCCTCCATATATCCACATCTATCCCTCATATATCCCTCCAGCTATCCCTCCATCTATCCCTCCATATATCCACATCTATCCTTGACTGGAGAGCCCAGCTTGGGTTATAACTCCAAGGTGGATTTTTTTTGCTTGAGAAATGTAGATTGGTAAAGAGTTCCTTCAGCTATTGCTCTAAATAAAACTGTAGATTTAAGGTTATTTGTCCTTGGCTTGGGTTGTCTTAGCTGCCCTGAATTTGCCTGTCTGGTTTGGTGATTATGCGTGTTGCTAGTATGTACTAACTGGCCTGAAAAAAAGAAAAAAGAAAAGAAAATCAGTAAGACTGGAAAGTCATTTGTTTTCAACATGAAGCCATGAGAGATTCTGATGCATTTGGATAATAATCATACAGTTAGAGGAATGAAGACGTAATCTGCCAGCCCTGTTTTGAGTGATTTGGAGCTTTTTTATATCTTTCTTTGCTGCAGATGACCATAAAACTGGACAGTACTCTAAATGTGATAGGACCAGGGATTGACCATAAAACTGGACAGTACTCTAAGTGTGATAGGACCAGGGATTGGATCACCTGATTCAGTGTGCTAGATGTTACATACTCTAAACATGTCCTTGTAATATGAGGCTAGCCCTAACATGTCCCTTACCCATCTTAACAAGAATCTTTTTTTCAATTTTCGCCTAAAATGACATACCCAAATCTAACTGCCTGTAGCTCAGGACCTGAAGCAAGGATATACATATTCTTGATACCATTTGAAACGAAACACTTTGAAGTTTGGGGAAATGTGAAAGGAATGTAGAATATAACACATTAGATCTGGTAAAAGATAATACAAATATATATTTTTTTTGAATCATCATTTTTGAAATGCAAGAGAAAAGCCATAATGTATTATTCCAGCCCAGGGGCAATTTATATTTTGGCCACTAGATGACAGCAGCGTATGTGCAAAGTTTTAGACTGATCCAATGAACCATTGCAATTCTGTTAAAAAATGTATATCAAGACTGCCCAAATGTGCCTAATTGGTTTATTAATAACTTTTCAAGTTCATAACTGTGCACTCTCCTCAAACAATAGCTTGGTATTAATTCACTGTAATAGCTACTGTAAATGGGGGGGGGGGGGGGGGGGGGTACTGTCACGCCCTGACCATTGAGAACCATCGTTTCTCTATGGTATAGTAGGTCAGGGCGTGACTATGGGGTGATTTAGTATATGTATGTCTATGTTGTATTCTAGTTTATTATTTCTATGTGGGTATTCTAGTTTTCATATTTCTAGGTTGGTGTGCTTGATATGGTTCCCAATTAGAGGCAGCTGGTTATTGTTGTCTCTAATTGGGGATCATATTTAAGTAGCTGTTTTTCCCACCTGTGTTTATGGGATATTGTTTTGAGTTAGTGCATGTAGCATCTCTGTAGTCACGGTTCGTTGTTAGTTTCTTGTTTATTTGTTTTTGTTTTCGCCAAGTTTCACTTTATTCATTAAATTATGTGGAACTCAACATCAGCTGCGCCTTGGTCCGATATTTATTCCAACGAACGTGACAAGAGTGCAGTTAGATTAACAAGAATGTAAGCTTTCTGCCAATATCAGATATGTCTATGTCCTGGGAAATGTTCTTGTTACTTACAACCTCATGCTAATCACATTAGCCTACGCTAGCTCAACTGTCCAGTGGGGTACCCACCAATCCTGTAGAGGTGAATAACAATATTATCTATGTGTTCTGACCATGATAGAGCTGCGTCCAACATGACGCCTAGTAGTTTTGTTTTTTTCACTTGCTCTACATGCATTCTATTCATCGACAAATTCAATTGGGGATCACCAGCAAGCATATATCTTCAACCAAATACAATACATTTTGCTTTAGAAATGTCAAACACCAATTTGTTCATATCAACCCACTCAGACACCATTCTTAGTTCACTGCTCAGTACACCTGTTAGCTCATTACATTCTGATGCTGCGCTATACATTGTAGAGTCATCAGCATACATGACTACTCTTGTTTGTTCATTACTGAAGGTAAATCACTAGTAAAGATAGAGTAGAGAAGTGGGCCTAGGCAACTTCCTTGAGGAACACCACAGTGTATATCTTTACTGTTTAAAAAGCTACCATTAAAGAACACTTTTTGCCTTCTCCTGGATAGACAGATTTCCATCCAGGATAGAGCTGCAGACTTAAAACCATAGCATTTGAGTTTACCTAGTAACAGCTCATGATCAATTACATCAAAAGCAGCACTGAAATCTAGCAACACTGCACAATCTAACTTCCTGTGATCCATAGTCTTTAACCAATCATCTGTCATTTGTGCTAAGGCCGTACTCACAGAATGCCCTTCTTTGTATGTATGCTGGAAACCTGTTATCAGACCATTATATGAGAAATAATCCTTGATTTGTACAGATACTTTTCCAATAATTTACTTAACACAGGCAGCAAGTTTATAGGGCGACTATTAGGACCAATGAATGCAGATTTTTTATCATTAGGTGTGGAATAACCTTTGACTCTTTCCAGACTTCTGGCCACACCTCATACATCAAGCACTTATTCAAAAATATGTTAGATTGGGGTAGATATTTGGTTAGCTGTAACTCTAAGCAGTTTGGCATCAAGATTATCTGTACCAGGTGACTTGTCATCCGAAAGAAACAACAGAATCCTTTCTACCTCTTCTCTTTCTACTTGACGAAATTTGAACATGCATTGCCTCTCCTTCATGATACAATCTTTTCTGCCCTATTTTCATACAAGAGACCACATGAAAACGTCTTTGATCAGAGGTTAGTTTGTTTAATAAGGATTGCAAGCCGGATTGCAACCCGGAGTATACACTTACAGTAATTTGCAAGTAACATACTCAGTTCAAAATATGGTGTTTTCCCTTTTTATCCCCTACTGAGATCACCCCGCCCAGGGTGATGTCCCTTAACTTTAATACCATATAAGCTCATAATTAATAGTTGCTAATACAAAAATGTCTCAGCTAGGCGGAGTTCAGCTTATTGTTATTTGCATTTAGTTTCCAAATCCTTCTTCCTCCTATTGCTATCATGTGCTAGCAGAAGTAAGACTGGAACATAGTATAAACAGGAACTGAAAGTATAGTTTCAACAAACAGGCATATGACTTTTGTACAGTTGACCTCTTCATGCACTTACAAAGTCTCTACCTCAAACTAAAACATCAATGTACTTTTGTAATTACAGGTGTTCCTATTATGTACAGATATTATACAATTCCTTTCAGTATATGACATGGAGCCATCCATTGGAATCATAGCATTCCTCAAATTGTCCACTTTGCCTGTAAAATATTAATTAAGTAGTTTGTGATGTCGTGTGGTTTTGTAATAAATATACCCTCTGATTGAACAAAAGAGGCGGACATTTTCGAATTCCTACCCATAATAGCGTTCAACGTTCTCCACAGTTTTTTTCCCATCAACCTTTACTTCATACATTTTGTGCTGATAGAATCCCTTCTTCTTTCCTTTGTTTGTCTTGGTCACAATATTTTTTAATTGACAATAACTTTACTTATCAAACAGAGTGGCAGATTTATCTGCTACTTTTTTGGAATCATAACGTTGAATCATTACATTTCTCAGCACATCATAAATCCATGGGGCACCGATTGACCTCACGGTGTGTTTTCTTAAAGGGGCGTGCTTATCAGCTATACTCATAAATAATTGAATTAACAAACAATCAGTGACATTTCAGGATCATCTTTACTACACACTTCTAACCATTTCACATTCTTAATCTCATCCACAAATGAGTTCTGATTGAACACTCTGTAGGACCTTGGGTAGATTACCTTAGGGTCAGCCCTTGGTATTTTGGATTTCCTAGTGAGTTCAACCAAGTTATGATCACTGCAACCTAGTGCCACTGATACAGCTTTAGAACAATGTGTAAAAATGTGATCGATACAAGTTGATGATGTGATACCGGACTTATTAGTGAACGTTCTGGTTGGTGATGTCACAACTTGGGTCAGGTTACATACATTGGCAACATAAATAAGTTTCATTCTCATTGGACAGTTGGTGTTAAAAAAAATCCATATTCAAATCTCCCCAAAAATATGTTTCCCTACTTTCATCAGATACTTTATCCAACGTTTCGCAAATTACATCAAGATATTTCACATCAGCACTAGGTGGCTAATAGCAGCAACCAACTAGTATAGGTTTCAAATGTGATAAATGCACCTGTACCCATAGTGCCTCTAATCCATTCAACATTACAGTTTTTTCCAACTGCTTACACACAAAATCTTTTCATGTCACACGATTTTTGAAACCTCTCACTCAAAGTGCAAAACTACACACCACATATCCAAAACCATAAGCTATTTCTCAGCCTTTGACTCAGTTGTCAATTGCATAAAACACTTTTTTCAAAACACTACACACAATTCTCTACCTAAAACACAAAAATCTAACAGGAAGTGACTTGCTTTCCTTTTCCAAACACAACCAATCAAAATGCTACACTTATTCACCAGGTCACACACACACTCCTCACATGTGCAAACACGAACAGCTTAACTGATCACTAACCAATCACTGCTTCACTGTAGTATAGGCCTATAAATAGGTCAAAGGTCAGATTACCTGTTTTGAACAATGGATGCCAACAATGGACAGAGAGCAAGAGGAGTAGGAGGGAGAGGAAGAGGAAGAGGAAGAAGAGGACGAGGGCAAAGAAGAGAAGGAAGGAGAGCCATCTCTGATGAGATTAGGGCAACACTTGTTGATCATGTGATCAACCACGGTTGGACCATGAGAGAGGCTGGACTGAGAGTCCAGCCCAACTTGAGTCGATTTACAGTGGCGTCCATAATTCGAACCGTCAGAAATGAGAACAGGTATGCAACTATCTAATGACTACTTTAGCATTACAGTAATGTACTGTAAAATACGTACGACTGCATAGTATTGCATAAACATTTGTAACTCTAAGCCATCCATTTACTGCACTGCATTGAATGAATGAGGTTGGTTATCATGCTGTACTACATTTTTTGTACATTGTTTACAGTTCCTATGCTGAACACATACTGTGTTTGAATTCTGTACAGAGAGGAAAGGCAAAGACATCATGGAGGACGAGGACGCTTGTTTACAGATGTACAAGAGACTGCAATTATAAATATGGTTTTGGCCAACAATGCAATTAGGATTCGAAAGATAAGAGAGCATATCTTGAATAATGACACCATATTTAACAACATCAATGCTGTAAGCCTGTCGACCATACAACGCATCCTCCAACGGCACAGAGTGATGATGAAACAACTTTACAAGGTGCCATTTGAGAGAAACTCTGACAGAGTCAAGAATATGTGACATGACTTTGTAGAGGTATGTATGCAACACTACTTCCAGTACTTCAGACATACCATATTTAGTCATCTGTATATCCTTTTGTCTGTTACAGAGAATATTGGAGCTGGATGCCCATGTAATTCGCCATGAATTTATTTATGTGGATGAGGTTGGCTTCAACCTCACCAAAACCAGGCGCTGCGGAAGAAATGGAATAGGACAGAGGGCAATTACCAATGTCCCTGGACAGCGTGGGGGTAATATAACTATGTGTGCTGCCATCACTCAAAACGGGGTCCTCCATCACAATGCCACACTGGGTCCGTACAACACCGGCCATATGCTCACTTTTCTGGATGCAATTTACACAATGCTTGTCCCTGATCCAGATCAGGAGCCTGCTAGATTTGTGGTTTTATGGGACAATGTTAGTTTTCACCGGGCTGTTCTGGTCCAAAATTGGTTTGCCACCCATCCACAATTTGTAGTTTTGTACCTACCCCCATATTCACCTTTTCTAAATCCCATAGAGGAATTCTTCTCAGCCTGGCGCTGGAAAGTGTATGATCGCCAACCCTATGCCCGCATGCCGCTTCTCCAGGCAATGGAGGACGCATGTGGGGACATAGAGGTTGCCTCTGTCCAAGGTTGGATACGCCATGCTAGGAGATACTTCCCTCGATGTTTGGCAAGAGAAACTGTATATTGTGATGTGGACGAAGTATTGTGGCCAGACCCAGGCCGGAGAAGAGATGAAGCCCTACCAATTCCTGGACTGCCCCCCCCGGGACCCCACACACACAATTGTGTTCTTTACTGTATTCTAAAGAATATACTTTTGGTTTACATATGTTTATGGTTTTGTTGTATGCTACTGTATACAACAGTAATGTTTGGCCTAATAAATATTTTCTGCTTCTACATTGCATTGGTGTTTACAGTGTACTTGTTACCCCTCTCAGCAGATTACTTTCACTGTAGAACATTGTATTGAAATGTAGATATAAGCCTATGAAAGACCAAAAAGCTTTAGATTTAGAACAACAGTGTTTACATGGTATATCCAAAAATGTACTATTATGAAAGCAGTGTTTGCCATTTGATGCAAATGCTTCATTCTGACATGTGTTTATGGCATTTTGAATGCAGTGTTACATTTTGAAGGAGTTGTGAGGCATTTTTCATTTTGTGTGTGCAGTTTTGGGAATTGTGTGTAGAGTTTTGAAAAAAGGAGACTGTTTTGAAAACGTGTGTAAGCAGTTGGAAACAACTGTAAGTCCTGACGTTGTTTTAATGGAATATGACTCTGGATGTAAACTGCAGCTACACCTCCATATCTATTTCTGTCCCTCCTGAACATATTGTATCCATGTATAGAGATCTCAGCCTCCTCAAAAGAAGAGTCCAAGTGAGTCTCTCATATTGCTAATACATAAATATTGTTTGACTGCACTAGACAGCATATCTCATGAATTTTGTTCTTTAAACTGCATAATTTCAAGTGAGCAATCAACAGACCTTGCATTGGTAGATTTACAGAATTTATATGTCCAAACATGAATCAGCAGTTATAATCTGAGAGAGAGATACTCAGTCTGTGTGTGTGTGTGTGTGTGTGTGTGTGTGTGTGTGTGTGTGTGTGTGTGTGTGTGTGTGTGTGTGTGTGTGTGTGTGTGTGTGTGTGTGTGTGTGTGTGTGTGTGTGTGTGTGTGTGTGTGTGTGTGTGTGGGGCTGGAATTACTTGTATCTGTCACTCCTCCTAACTCCTTTGGAGGGAGGGTGAACAATTCGTTTGTCATACCTCAGATATGCCATGTCACCTCGTTCTCTTGCAGCCTTCATAGCTGGTATTAGTTCCTTTCTTCTTTGACAGACTGCAAATGTAATTTCGCAAAAGGACGTGGCAGTTTCACTATTAAGGATTCCAGATTGAAATGATAAATACAATAATACAAAAATAATTGAAATACATATAACCATTTATTTACAACTGAGTAATTTCATTAATTTGGTTCTATGGAATGAGCTGGGGTGTCAATGGCGACTAATGCAGAGGATTTTACAAACATGAGATCAATATAAAATGCTAACTGGCTAAGCCGCTAACTTCTTACCGATTCCTTTAATTTATTGTCTGTGTGATCGTTAAAGGTTACATACTGTATATGGTTCTCTGTAGCTCAGTTTTTAAAGCATGGTACTTGCAATGCCAGGATAGTGGGTTATATTCCCGGGACCACACATACATCAAAATGCAGTTGTGTAAAGTACTTAAGGAAAAATACTTTAAAGTACTACATAAGTAGTTTTTTGGGGTATCTGTACTTTACTTTACTATTTATATATTTGCCAAATTTAAATTTTACTTCACTACATTCCTAAAGAAAATAATATACTTTTTACTCCATACATTTTCCCTGACACCCAAAAGTACTCGATACATTTTGACAGGAAAATTGTCCAATTCACACACTTATCAAGAGAACATCCCTGGTCATCCCTGGTTTGCTTAATATAAGCAATTTGAAATAATTTATAATTTTGCTTTTACTTTTGATACTTAAGTATATTTTAGCAATCCCATTTACTTTTGATGCTTAAGTATATTTAAAACCAAATACTTTTAGACTTTTACTCAAGTAGTATTTTACTGGGTGACTTTAACTTTTAATTGAGTCATGTTCTATTAAGGTATCTTTACTTTTACTCAAGTATGCCTGTTCTGACCTGACTGTCTATGACAGACCCCAGCCATTTCTGTCGAGAGCCCTCGTCTCGTCTCCTCTCCTCTCCTCTGCTCTCCTCTTCTCACCCTACTGCTTTATTGACTTCTGAGAGAAGCACTTTCTCCTCAACAGTCAGCATCTGTATCTATCTGTCCTCCTCTTTGATTAAAAATGTATTCAAATATTGCCTTTTAATACTCGTTTTTTTTCTTCCTCCTCTCCGCACCAGCAAACACGAGATTAAGCGTAAGGTGAATTTTTCCACAAATCCCACAGAGTGTGAGAGGAAGATAAACACACTCCATTGACTTTGCCATTGCAATTACCTTCTAAAGTTTTATATTAGAAGAGTTTATTGCATTATGGATGGGGGGTTCCTTCCAAAAGTGCTTGTTTTGTTTCTCAAGGGCTTCATCTATCGTTTAATTATAGAACATAATCACAAAATAGGTTTTAAATACTGTATGCTTTTAGGGATTTACAGTGTATGCATTTAAACTGTAAGGTGTTCTTTAATTATCTTCTTTCAGAAATATGTCATTCAAACATAGAAGTGCTTCGTTTTGATTGTAAGTTTTACAGTAAGTTCATTTAACAACACAAACCGTAACACATTGGAAACATTATTTTCTCTTTTGGGACAATAATGGGAAAAATTACTTTTCATTTATATGTGTACTACACATGTCCCCTCACAAGGTACTCAATATGAAGAATCATATTTGTTGTTTATAAATTATGTGTGATGCATCTAGGCCTTATAAAGTATTTACAAAGGCTTCATTAAGCCTTAGAAGTTATAATTAATTTAAAATGTGACCCAGAAAATAAGTACAACTAAGATAAACATACAGTACTCTGTTTGGACCGATTTAGTATGTGGAAATAATGCATTAACTCTCTTTCTCCCCTTCTCAGTCCCTCCCTCCCTCCCTCCCTCCCTCCCTCCCTCCCTCCCTCCCTCCCTCCCTCCCTCCCTCCCTCCCTCCCTCCCTCTCAGGTCAACAATAAAACAATCTGAGCCACAGATTGACTTATCTACCTGAATCCAATTTTCATGTTCACTGACTGCAGTGAGCGCCTCCATTCCTCACTGGATGAATTACGCAGCGTTCTCTATCAGCTCTTGATAAACAGATGGAACATTGCAGCCATGAAGTGAAAATGCAACTGAGAGTACCCGTTATGAATATATGATAGTAGGATACAAAAATAAACATTTCGGAGGAGAAGGGTTTTATTTAGAAACAGGAACCATGGTCTAGTGTATATTATGTTGTGCATCCCAATTATAAAAACATATCTCAACTTTGCACTTGTATTTACACGCCCCATCATGGATTTAAAGACGTCCTCCAGTAATTTTTTTAAATGTCCTGTTGAAAAGCGATATCCCAAGTTTAAATATAGTAAAGTCCACACTAAAGGGTAAAAAAAATAGGTTTTGAGCACAAAGATTTTTTTTTAGACACAATTGCAAAAGGGCATTCAAGGAGTTGGTCTGATGGGAATCTATGATGTCATCGGCCTCCCCTCTTGCTTGAGGAGCAACCACTTGGGCTCTGTAATGACATACCTGGACCACCTATTGAGATGTGCCTTTTGTTAAGTACATCAGGTGTTAAATGAGGTGAAAGGAGACTGGAGTGCCACTTCAAATGCATTTGATTAGTGTAAGCACTGGATGGAGGGAGTTTCTACTATTGTTTTATCCGTGACGGCAGAATCGAAGTGCACTGCAGAAAGGGGGAAGGATGGAGAGTTATTTTGCTAACATAGACAATTGTCCTTTAAAATCTTCAACTTTCTGTTTTATAGTTGTATTTTATTTTGGGTATATGTCATCAAAATCCTCCGGGTTTACAGTGGGTTTTGATCTGATTCAGTACATAGGCTTTGCATCCTTTTTGGAGGAGTCTGGTGGTGATAACATCCTCCCTCCCTCCCTCCCTCCCTCCCTCCCTCCCTCCCTCCCTCCCTCCCTCCCTCCCTCCCTCCCTCCCTCCAGGACATTGTAATGTCGTTAGTAGGAGAAGACATTAGAGAGTTGAGGGAGATGAGGGGACTTGGCAGAGGGATAGAGGGATGGAGGAAACAGCAGGGCCTCTGGAAGTCTGGGTAATGCGGTTTATAAACCTCTGATTGACAAGGTGATTTGAAATAGGTGATAAGTAATTTAGAGTTTAATTTGGTGTGAGCTGTGGTACTGTTATGAGTTTTCCAGACTCTAGGAGAAGAGTTGTAAATTCCATCCGGAACTTCCTTTTTGTATCTGCTGTATGTTTGTACATTTGCCGGATCTTGTTTCCATTGAGATTCAGAAGATAATGCTTTTAGGTCATTATACTGTAGGTCATTATAGCATCCTTGGCTATAGAAAGGTAACTGAAATTAAGCTTTGATTTAATTGATTTATTTTGTTTCATTGTACATTTCTGTCCATTGAAATTACATAACCAGTCAGAGAAGCCAAGACCTTATTGTGATCGATTCTAGAACATGGATCTGGTCCGCTTCATAGAAATAAGAATTAATAGAAAGGGCTTGAGAGCTCTAACCCTGGCAATTGACTGGTAAACTTATGGGTACACTCAAAATGGTTGCCAGTTAACCCATTATGCCACCATTGACTTGAATGGAGACGCCTTTTCTATTCATTCTTATTTCCATGGTCCGCTTCTCCATCGGACTTCAGCAGAGAATGAAACCCGAATGAAGAACTTATAAGGATCAATAGTATGAAAAAAATAGGGACAAGCCAGACAAATCCTCACAATAAAGGACACAAATAATCAAAATGTCCTTTGAAATAAAATGCTATGCCATGAAAGATGATTATAACAGCAGTAACAAAAGCGATTGTGGGATTAGAGAAGAGTGAAACACCAATGGGATCCAGATCTGTGGCTGGTTCCAGGAACTACTAATACCATACTGTATCAAACAGAACATTGTGTTGTCAGGAAAGTAAAAAGTGATTGAACGATATCGTCTTTGCACATCTGGTTTATAAAAGAAGATTATGAGAGTTGTTAAGAATAGTCCTTTACCTTCAAATGACGTGTCCATTCTTGGAATTGTAGAACGTAATATGTTATCTTAGAAAATAATGTTGCGCAGTCACTTCATTTGAGCAATTCAGTCCAAACCAGGTTTTTGACATGAGTTAATGTAGGCTAATCCAAGCACAGCTAGAGTTCATACATTGTTTCTTTCCTCTAATCTGCTGGCGACAGAAGAGTATTTGGGGCTGTAATACTGTGGGAAATTACCTTTAAATTGAATCAAATAAGATTGACGTGGCATGTTAGAAATGGCTCCAAATTGTACAATTTAATTATGATTAGATATGAGATCAATATGAATGGCGTCAGACAATGTGGAGAGGACCAGTGTGGTTTTACTCCGCAGCGATTAATGATGACAAATGTCAGACATTATGTCTCTTTCTTTCTGTTTGCCACTCTGGTTGTGACTGTGGTGCCACAGAGCTGAGATAATACAGAAAGAAACCTCTTTAAAAACACATTCGTTTTGGTGGAATTCTTTGAGGTTCTTAGAGTCAGGTCAAACTTTTTACAGTAAAGTGCATTGAACTTGAACTTCACATTGAACTTCTGTTGATTCGCATGGACTGTTCCCTTAAAAATCAGTGCGAACACTGAGTCGAGTGCTGACATTTGACACAAAACAATAACAAAAGACACAACACCTGATGATGGCTCCATTTATCAAAAGTATTGGCTCACTGGGTTGCTAAAATGTACTGAGTCTATGTGATTTCAGTCTGAGATTTGTGCCAGACTACTGTAATTACATTTCACCTTAGAGTCATGTCATCTAATATCTACTTTATACTGACGTACATATCTGAAGTGTACTCCTCTCCTCTATAGATACTCTTGCTGTACCTGGTCTTTTGTACAGTACCTTTCCAAGGGACCTGATTCGATTTGTAGCCAAGGACAAAGGATAGCAGCCTCTCTGAATGTCACGCCTGTTTCAACTGCAAAAGGGCTCAATCTTAAGAGTCAGTAAGCTGGAACTGTCTGTAATGCAATGCCATTACACTGGGAACCAGGTCAAGGCAAGCAGAGACACGGTTCAAAATGCCATTCAAGGGTGTGTGTGTGTGCGTGTGTGTGTGTGTGTGTGTGTGTGTGTGTGTGTGTGTGTGTGTGTGTGTGTGTGTGTGTGTGTGTGTGTGTGTGTGTGTGTGTGTGTGTGTGTGTGTGTGTGTGTGTGTGTGTGTGTGTGTGTAAGAGTGAGTGCATGGGTGCGTGTTTGTGCGCAGAAAAACCAAATGCTGCTGTCCCAAAAACCTGCAACCACAATGTCCATTCCATGACCTTTAGGCAAACAGAAATGTCTCACGTAGGCCATCACACTCTGAGGAACATTTCCCTACAGATTCTTTCCCCAAAATACCACAAGAAAGACATCGTCACTAACTGTATCTATCTGAATCCATCCTACCAGGACAAGACATACTGACCTATTCAATAAAGACCCTATGTTTTCCAGTCCATGTGAAAGTGATCTATTCTTTGACTTCTTTTATCTCACGTTTTTGGTCATCTGATTATCAAAAGCTAAACTCAGCAAAAAAGGACCCTGTAATAATAATAAGATAATTTGTAAAAATCCAAATAACTTTACAGATCTTCATTGTAAAAGGGTTTAAACACTGTTCCCCATGCTTGTTCAATGAACCATAAACAATTAATCAACATGCACCTGTGGAACGGTCATTAAGACACTAACAGCTTACAGACGGTAGGCAATTAAGGTCACAGTTATGAAAACTTAGAACACTAAAGAGGCCTTTCTACTGACTCTGAAAAACACCAAAATAAATATGCCCAGGGTCCCTGCTCATCTGCATTAATGTGCCTTAGGCATGCTGCAAGGAGGCATGAGGACTGCAAATGTTGCCAGGGCAATAAATTGCAATCTCCGTACTGTGAGATGCCTAAGACTACAATGAGACAGGACAGACAGCTGATGGCAGACCACGTGTAACAACACCTGCACAGGATCGGTACATTTGAATATCACATCTGCAGGACAGGTACAGGATGGCAACAACTACTGCCAGAGTTACACCAGGAACACACAATCCCTCCATCAGTGCTCAAACTGTCCTCAATAGGCTGAGAGAGGCTTGACTGAGGGCTTGTAAGCCTGTTGTAAGGCAAACATCACCGGCAACAACATCAGCTATGGGCACAAACCCACCGTAGCTGGACCAGACAGGACTGGCAAAAAGTGCTCTTCACTGACGAGTCGTGGTTTTGGGGTTGATGGTAGGATTCACGTTTATCATCGAAGGAATAAGCGTTACACCAAGGCCTGTACTCCGGAGCAGGATTGATTTGGAGGTGGAGGTGGAGGGTCCGTCATGGTCTGGGGCGGTGTGTCACAGCATCATCGGACCGAGATTGTTGTCATTGCAGGCAATCTCAACGCTGTGCATTACAGGGAAGACATCCTCCTCCCTCATGTGGTACCCTTCCTGCAGGCTCATCCTGACATGACCCTCCAGCATGACAATGCCACCAGCCATACTGCTCGTTCTGTGCGTGATTTCTTGCAAGACAGGAATGTCAGCATTCTTCCATGGCCAGCGAAGAGCCCGGATCTCAATCCCATTGAACACGTTTGGGACCTGTTGGATCGGAGGGTGAGGGCTAGGGCCATTCTCCCCAGAAATTTCTGGGAACCTGACGGTGCCTTGGTGGAAGAGTGGGGTATCATCTCACAGCAAGAACTGGCAAATCTGGTGCAGTCCATGAAGAGGAGATGCACTGCAGTACTTAATGCAGCTGGTGGCCACACCAGATACTGACTGTTACTTTTGATTTTGAGCACCCCTTTGTTCAGGGACACATTATTCCATTTCTGTTAGTCACATGTCTGTGAAACTTGTTCAGTTTATGTCTCAGTTGTTGAATCTTGTTATGTTCATAAAAATATTTAGACATGTTAAGTTTGCTGAAAATAAACGCAGTTGACAGTGAGAGAACGTTTCTTTTTTTGCTGAGTTTATAACCTCAACCTACTATTGACCACAGTACTCAATAGTATGAAGTTACAGCACACCACCATACATATAAAGGAGACCTGTCCCCCGTGCCCCTCCCTCCCTCGTCTGTCTCATTCGTTTCCACGGCCTGTTCCCAATGGGGGCTGACACCAGTCCGACTCCGGCCAGTATTCTCTATTCTCTCATTGATGAGTGGACCACGCGCTACTCGCCTGAATGTTAAGAGTCCTGAACGATTTCTAACCTTCATTGGGCAGGTGACTGGCGGTCCGTGCGACGTGACGGCAGTGGAGAGGAGAGAGCGCTTTTCTCTGACTGGGATAATTAATGAATCTCTGTCAAGCAGCTAGGCTCCTCACAGGAGGAGAGATATGTGTGTGTGTTTGTTTGCGCATTCGTGTATGCATGTGTGTGTGAGTGCATGCATGTTGGGGGATGTGTGTGTGTGTGTGCATGCATGTTGGGGGATGTGTGTGTGTGTGTGTGTGTGTGTGTGTGTGTGTGTGTGTGTGTGTGTGTGTGTGTGTGTGTGTGTGTGTGTGTGTGTGTGCGTGTGCCCTGTAAGGGTCCATTTTAGTGGCGAAACTTGTCCGGTCTGACTCAACATTCTGTGACAAAACAGAATCATATTCCAGCTCTGAAGGGAATATCCAAAGAAGAACAATAACACAATAGAACCCAACATACAAAACAATGTACCTCACAATACCAGACATTCAACCTGACCTCTCCACTTGGCATCTATTATCTCTACTCACAACCAGTCTTTTATCATGAGGCTCTCTAATGTCCGGCCATGTCAGGAACGCAGCAGGGATGACTATGCAATATTCCAGTTCCGTGTTTAAACGGTGGGATATGTGGGATAACCGCAGGGATGAGTCTTCAGTGTTCTATGTACATGCAGTTGTATGGTGGTTAAACGAAAGGAATTAAACCCTCGTTAGGTTTATTAGAGACTTACTAATGCTGTTTCTACCTTGTATTACGGCATGGGGGGAGGGGAATAGAGAGAGAAATGTGGGATCTGGGCCTAAGTCTGCAGAGAGGGTGGGATGGGGTGTTGACAAAGCCTGGGTGGGGGTGACTGGGGGAGATGGGGGGGGGGGGGGGGGGGGGGGGTAATGCAGAGCCAGTATGACTGGCAGGGTTAGGGTTAGCGGCCTGAGGTGATGGGGCATGGGGTGATGGGACATGGGGTGATGGGACATGGGGGATAATGTAAAGCCTGTGGTGATGGGGCATGGGGGGTAATGCAGAATCGATGTATGACTGGCAGAGGGTTCCTCAGGCTCTCTGTGAGGCTCGGGGGTTCAGACCTCACTCTATAATTACACGTCCCCATCCTGAGCTGCCGTGTCAATCTTTAAGTGAGGCACAAAGAGCACCCGCTGTAGAAATGGAGCCGACTATTAGTTGAAGATTCGGAGCCGGAGTCTAGTCTGTGCGGCAATGCTGGGGGGCCACCATAGGGAAGCAGCAGTGTGTCTCTCTGCCATGTTGGCTCTCAGAGAGAGCTGTTAGCACAGTGAGAATGGAAACCAGCAGCTCTCCCTCTCACACTACACACACTATAAAGTAATAAGATGTCTACCACATTACCTTTAGTAGTACCTGCCTGGCATAGAAATCTGGCATACCTGTATCTATACAGAGTAGTGTTTGAAACATTAGCTCTTATAGAATTCCTGAAGAATCAAACCATTGTATTTGTAGAACACTGAGCACTTGCAGGTCTGTTCATTTAGAAGTGTTGGGGAAGCTACTCTGAAAGCCACCAAAGATACCAACATGGATAAAAAGTAATTAACTGCTGAAAACACTACTTCGTTTTGAATTTAGTTCAACTACCACTAAGTTCCTGCAAAATGTAGTTAAATTACTGGTTGAACTACATGTAGTTCATTATTTAACACTGGAAGTGCTTGCAGAGCTCTTAGCTAACAGAGTTACATCTAGCAGTTATTACAGCATAGAGGTTAACAGTGGCAGTCAGTACAGAACATCTACAAGTGTGGTGCAGAGTACACTCCACGGGCTTCCTGAGTGAGATACTATGACTGAAAGGTTGGGGTGGGGGGGGGGGGGGGGGGGGGTGAGAAATGGAGACTAGAGGTTGGGTTGTGGGTTGTGCTCTAAGTAAACTGCATGACAGCATGTGGCTATTGCAGGTCTTTATAGCAGTAGAGAATCTGACTGCAGCTGGACATTTCAACTGTAATGGAAGAAGCTAAGAATGAGAAGAAACAGGATTGTGCTCCATTCCATGGCTGTACCTCATACAGTTTATTGTTCATTTGATTTATGGAGTTAAACTAATCACCATTACAATATCATCAGGGTGGAATTTTGCTGTGTTCCGAGTATTGTCATGTTCAGAGTTTTTTAGTTTTCCGAGTATTGTCATGTTCAGAGTTTTTTAGTTTTCCGAGTATTGTCATGTTCAGAGTTTTTTAGTTTTCCGAGTATTGTCATGTTCAGAGTTTTTTAGTTTTCCGAGTATTGTCATGTTCAGAGTTTTTTAGTTTTCCGAATATTGTCATGTTCAGAGTTTTTTAGTTTTCCGAGTATTGTCATGTTCAGAGTTTTTTAGTTTTCCGAGTATTGTCATGTTCAGATTATTTTAGTGTTCAGAGCATTGTCATGTTCAGATTATTTTAGTGTTCAGAGCATTGTCGTGTTCCGAGTATTTTAGTGTTCCGAGTATTGCCGTGTTCAGAGTATTTTAATGTTCAGAGTATTGTCTTGTTCCAAGTATTGTCTTGTTCAGAGTATTGTCGTGTTCAGATACTGTACTCTGTTAAAAATAGTCTTTTTTAAGTTAGAGATCATCTTTTTCATCATCTATAAAGGTTACAAGTTACAGATCATCTATATGTGCTATACTACATTGTGTTTTTGCTAACATTCCTCTCTCTAGGCTAATCTCATCAGGGACAGGAACCAGAGTTCAATAGCATCGACCTCAGACGCCTCCTTTGAACCCTTAGAAAGGAGTATGTCTCTCTTGGTGATTGTGAACATTTGACACCCAAACGTAATTGTGCCTGTGCCTCAGGAAATTACAAGGCTTTGTTGACAAGGATGTTGTTTCAGCTATACTGTGTCAATAATTTCAGTGGTTCAGTTTAACCTTGAAAGAGTGGCATCGAAGTTAAGTATTAGCAATTCACTCATGGATTTGTGTAGAACTTCTTGTATCCTAAGATTGAAAAGAGGAAATGTGTGTTTGAGTCTTTGCAAGAGAGAGAGAGAGAGAGAGAGAGAGAGAGAGAGAGCGAGAGAGAGAGAGAGTCAGTCAGTCAATCAGTAGTTCTGACACAAGGACGGAGTGTCCCAGAGTTTTCCCTAAGCAGTATGATGGGTGAAGTCAGTCAGGAGATCCCAATCCCCCCCCTCTCCCCCCCTCTCCCCCTCTCTCTCTACCTGCTGCTCCTTTGATTAGCCTCCCCATCTGGGCTCGCTGCATCTGGCCTGCGTGAGCAGCCAGCCAGGCCAGGCAGCCAGCCCAGAGTAGCCTGCTTGACGGAGCTCAGAGCAGGAGGTCTTCCCTGCAGTCTGCTGTGTGTGTGTGTGTGTGTGTGTGTGTGTGTGTGTGTGTGTGTGTGTGTGTGTGTGTGTGTGTGTGTGTGTGTGTGTGTGTGTGTGTGTGTGTGTGTGTGTGTGTGTGTGTGTGTGTGTGCATGCGTGCACCTGTGTGTGGGAGCCAACAAGGGCAGTTGGAAGACTATATCCTGCCAGCCCAACACACAGGTTACCAAACATACAATTTGTATTCTGTAGAGTAGGTTACAATTCTGGCCTAGATAGAGCTGCTATCTTTCTTGTGTCTTCAGGCCCTTAAAAGGGCAATATAAACATTATACAGAAAATCAACATCATCCCAGTGAATCATCGGTATATTTATCATATGTATAGGTATAGTTTATAGGTATCATATGTATAGGTATAGTTTATAGGTATCATAGGTAACTGTATCGTTTATAGGTATCATATGTATAGGTTTAGTTTATAGGTATCATAGGTATAGGTATAGTTTATAGGTATCATATGTATAGGTATAGTTTATAGGTATCATAGGTAAATGTATAGTTTATAGGTATCATATGTATAGGTATAGTTTATAGGTATCATAGGTAAATGTATAGTTTATAGGTATCATATGTATAGGTATAGTTTATAGGTATCATAGGTAAATGTATAGTTTATAGGTATCATATGTATAGGTATAGTTTATAGGTATCATAGGTAAATGTATAGTTTATAGGTATCATAGGTAAATGTATAGTTTATAGGTATCATATGTATAGGTATAGTTTATAGGTATCATAGGTATAGGTATAGTTTATAGTTATCATAGGTATAGGTATAGTTTATAGTTATCATATGTATAGGTATAGTTTATAGGTATCATATGTAAAGGTATAGTTTATAGGTATCATAGGTAAATGTATAGTTTATAGGTATCATATGTATAGGTATAGTTTATAGGTATCATATGTATAGGTATAGTTTATAGGTATCATAGGTAAATGTATAGTTTATAGGTATCATATGTATAGGTATAGTTTATAGGTATCATAGGTAAATGTATAGTTTATAGGTATCATATGTATAGGTATAGTTTATAGGTATCATAGGTAAATGTATAGTTTATAGGCATCATATGTATAGGTATAGTTTATAGGTATCATAGGTAAATGTATAGTTTATAGGTATCACAGGTATTTTTTTTATATTTTTTTTTATTTCACATTTATTTAACCAGGTAGGCAAGTTGAGAACAAATTCTCATTTACATCTGCGACCTGGCCAAGATAAAGCACAGCAGTTCGACACATACAACAACACAGAGTTACACATGGAATAAACAAACATACAGTCAATAATACAGTAGAAAAAGTCTATATACAGTGTGTGCAAATGAGGTAAGATAAGGGAGGTAAGGCAATAAATAGGCCATGGTGGCGAAGTAATTACAATATAGCAATTAAACACTGGAGTGATTGATGTGCAGAAGACGAATGTGCAAGTAGAGATACTGGGGTGCAAAGGAGCAAGATAAATAAATAAATACAGTAAGGGGATGAGGTAGTTGCATGGCCTATTTACAGATGGGCTATGTACAGGTGCAGTGATCTGTGAGCTGCTCTGACAGCTGGTTCTTAAAGTTAGTGAGGGAGATATGAGTCTCCAGCTTCAGTGATTTTTGCAGTTTGTTCCAGTCATTGGCAGCAGAGACCTGGAAGGAATGGCGACCAAAGGAAGAATTGGCTTTTGGGGGTGAGCAGTGAGATATACCTGCTGGAGCGCATGCTGCATGTGGGTGCTGCTATGGTGACCAGTGAGATGAGAAAAGGCGGGGCTTTACCTAGCAAAGACTTGTAGATGACCTGGAGCCAGTGGGTTTGGCGACGAGTATGAAGCGAGCGCCAGCCAACGAGAGTGTACAGGTGCAGTGGTGGGTAGGATATGGGGCTTTGGTGACAAAACGGATGGCACTGTGATAGACTGCATCCAATTTGTTTTGTAAATTGTTGGAGGCTATTTTGTAAATGACATCGCCGAAGTCGAGGATCAGTAGGATGGTCAGTTTTACGAGGGTTTGTTTGGCAGCATGAGTGAAGGATGCTTTGATGCGAAATAGGAAGCCGATTCCAGATTTCATTTTGGATTGGAGATGCTTAATGTGAGTCTGGAAGGAGAGTTTACAGGTATAGGTATAGTTTATAGGTATCACAGGTGTAGGTTTAGTTATAGTTACCAGGTATATCTATAATTTATGGGTATCACAGGTGTAGTATAGTTTATAGTTTTCATAGGTATAGGTATAGTTTATAAGTTTCACAGGTATAGGTGTAGTTTATAGGTATCACAGGTATTGTTATAGTTCATGGGTATCACAGGTATAGCATCACTACTCTGGACAGTTCTGACTTAGAATTTGTGGACAACTACAAATACCTAGGTGTCTGGCTAGACTGTAAACTCTCCTTCCAGACTCATATTAAACATTTCCAATCCAAAATTGAATCTATATAACTATAAACTATACTATACCTGTGATAACTATAAACTATACCTTTACATATGATACCTATAAACTATACCTATACCTGTGATAACTATAAACTATACCTATACCTGTGATAACTATAAACTATACTATACCTGTGATAACTATAAACTATACCTATACCTGTGATAACTTCAAACTATACTATACCTGTGATAACTATAAACTATACCTTTACATATGATAACTATAAACTATACTATACCTGTGATAACTATAAACTATACCTTTACATATGATAACTATAAACTATACCTATACCTGTGATAACTATAAACTATACCTATACCTATGATACATCCAGCATGAATGAACTATACCTATACCTGTGATAACTATAAACTATACCTATATCTATGATACATCCAGCATGAATGAACTATACCTATACCTATGATACATCCAGCATGAATGAACTATACCTATACCTATGATACATCCAGCATGAATGAACTATACCTATACCTATGATACATCCAGCATGAATGAACTATACCTATACCTATGATACATCCAGCATGAATAAACTATACCTATGATACATCCAGCATGAATGAACTATACCTATACCTATGATACATCCAGCATGAATGAACTATACCTATACCTATGATACATCCAGCATGAATAAACTATACCTATACCTATGATACATCCAGCATGAATAAACTATACCTATACCTATGATACATCCAGCATGAATAAACTATACCTATGATACATCCAGCATGAATGAACTATACCTATACCTATGATACATCCAGCATGAATGAACTATACCTATACCTATGATACATCCAGCATGAATGAACTATACCTATACCTATGATACATCCAGCATGAATAAACTATACCTATACCTATGATACATCCAGCATGAATAAACTATACCTATACCTATGATACATCCAGCATGAATAAACTATACCTATACCGATGATACATCCAGCATGAATGAACTATACCTATACCTATGATACATCCAGCATGAATGAACTATACCTATACCTATGATACATCCAGCATGAATAAACTATACCTATACCTATGATACATCCAGCATGAATAAACTATACCTATACCTATGATACATCCAGCATGAATAAACTATACCTATACCTATGATACATCCAGCATGAATAAACTATACCTATACCTATGATACATCTAGCATGAATGAACTATACCTATACCTATGATACATCCAGCATGAATGAACTATACCTATACCTATGATACATCCAGCATGAATAAACTATACCTATACCTATGATACATCCAGCATGAATGAACTATACCTATACCTATGATACATCCAGCATGAATAAACTATACCTATACCTATGATACATCCAGCATGAATAAACTATACCTATACCTATGATACATCCAGCATGAATGAACTATACCTACACCTATGATACATCCAGCATGAATAAACTATACCTATACCTATGATACATCCAGCATGAATGAACTATACCTATACTTGCACATGTTTTCCAGCTCAGCTTAATAAGGATCCACCCCTTTTTTTTCTATTTTTGCCTAAAATGACCCAAATCTAACTGCCTGTAGCTCAGGACCTGAAGCAAGGATATACATATTCTTGGTACCATTTGAAAGGAAACACTTTGAAGTTTGTGGAAATGTGAAAGGAATGTAGGAGAATATAACACAATATATCTGGTCAAATATAATACAAAGAAAAGAACTACCATTCTTTTGTATTTTTTTGTACCATCATCTTTGAAATGCAAGAGAAGGGCCATAATGTATTATTCCAGCCCAGCTGTGTAGCGGTGTATGGCAGCAGTGTATGTGCAACGTTTTAGACTGATCCAATGAACCATTGTGTTTATGTTCAAAATGTTGTACCAAGACTGCCCAAATGTGCCTAATTTGTTTATTAATAACTTTTCTTGTTCAAAACTGTGCACTCTCCTCAAACAATAGCATGGTATTCTTTCACTGTAATAGCTACTGTAAATTGGACAGTGCAGTTAGATTAACAAGAATTTAAGCTTTCTGCCAGTATCAGATATGTCTATGTTCTGGGAAATGTTCTTGTTACTTACAACCTCATGCTAATCTCATTAACCTAGGTTAGCTCAACCATCCCGTGGAAGGGACACCGATCCCAAATTAGTTTTTAACAACCAGCCCGTTGTTACCAGAGGGACTCAGAATTTGCCCAATCGAGGTCTTGATGCATTAAATCAGGTAGTACCAGAGGTGGGCAGGCTGATCACTCAAGCCTCCAGGCAGGGGCTAACACGTCCCATCCACGTGCAGCCTACAGTTGGGTGCGTTTCATTGTACGTATGGGGCCATATGGTGGTGCTGGTGCTATACGTCAGATCATAACTCTTTACATGGCTGTAGTGTGTTTAAGATCGGGGAGTGCATGACAGTGGCAGAGATGGGAATGATATTTAGCCTTTAATGACCATCTGACTTCCCTGACTGCAGCCCTTGGGCTTCTCAGAGTCTCCAGAGCTTTGAGGCTTTACTAGACAAAGTTACACACAGCTTTAGTAGCAACACACAACTATGGTATATTTGGTAGCAACACACAACTATGGTATATTTAGTAGCAACACACAACTATGGTATATTTGGTAGCAACACACAACTATGGTATATTTGGTATTAACACACAGCTATGGTATATTTAGTAGGTACACACAGCTATGGTATGTTTAGTAGGTACACACAACTATGGTATATTTGGTAGCAACACACAACTATGGTATATTTGGTATTAACACACAACTATGGTATATTTAGTAGGTACACCCAGCTATGGTATGTTTAGTAGGTACACACAACTATGGTATATTTAGTAGCAACACACAACTATGGTATATTTGGTATTAACACACAGCTATGGTATATTTAGTAGCAACACACAGCTATGGTATATTTAGTAGCAAAACACAGCTATGGTATATTTAGTAGCAACACACAGCTACGGTATATTTAGTAGCTACAAACAACTATGGTATGAAACAGGACCCAAGTGGTATATATAAAGATCCAGTCCAATTAAAAAATTGGAGACCTCTTACACTTCAGTGTTGTGATGCAAAAATCCTAGCAAAATGCTTGGCGCATAGAATAAAAAAAGTTTTGTCAGATATTATTCATCCTAATCAGACAGGTTTTTTACATGGACGATACATTGGAGATAATATAAGGCAAGTACTGGAAACAATAGAACACTATGAAATATCGGGGACACCAGGTCTGGTTTTCATAGCTGATTTTGAAAAGGCTTTTGATAAAGTACGACTGGAGTTTATATATAAATGCCTAGAATATTTCAATTTTGGGGAATCTCTTATAAAATGGGTTAAAATTATGTATAGTAACCCTAGGTGTAAAATAGTAAATAATGGCTACATCTCAGAAAGTTTTAAACTATCTAGAGGAGTAAAACAAGGTTGTCCACTATCGGCATATCTATTTATTATTGCCATCGAAATGTTAGCTGTTAAAATTAGATCAAACATTAATATTAATGGATTAGAAATCCGTGGCTTAAAAACTAAGGTGTCATTGTACGCTGATGATTCATGTTTTCTTTTAAAACCACAACTAGAGTCTCTCCACGGCCTCATAGAGGATCTAGATACCTTTGCTATCCTCTCTGGATTAAAACCAAATTATGATAAATGTACCATATTACGTATTGGATCACTAAAAAATACACATTTTATATTGCCATGTAGTTTACCAATTAAATGGTCTGACGGAGATGTGGACATACTCGGTATAAAAATCCCAAAAGAAAGAAAGAAAGAAATCTCACTCCAATAAATTTTTATAGAAAGTTAGCAAAAATAGATAAGATCTTGCTACCATGGAAAGGAAAATACTTGTCTATTTGTGGAAAAATCACCCTGATTAACTCTTTAGTCATATCACAGTTTACCTATTTGCTTATGGTTTTGCCTACACCTAGTGACCTGCTTTTTAAATTATATGAACAAAAAATATTCCATTTTATTTGGAACGGCAAGCCAGATAAAATTAAAAGGGCCTATTTATATAACGAATATGAATTCGGAGGGCAGAAATTATTAAATATTAAAGCATTAGACCTCTCACTAAAGGCATCAGTCATACAAAAGTTATACTTAAATCCAAACTGGTTCTCTAGTAAATTGGTACGAATGTCTCATCCTATGTTCAAGAAGGGCCTTTTTCCCTTTATTCAGATTACACCTGCTCACTTTCGGTTGTTTGAAAAGGAAATAATCTCCAAAATATCCTTATTTTTTAAACAAGCCTTAGAAAGTTGGTTGCAATTTCAGTTTAATCCACCTGAAAGGACGGAACAAATAGTACAACAAATATTGTGGTTAAATTCAAATATAGTAATTGATAAAAAAACTGTATTTATCGAAGAAATGTTTAAAAAAGGTATAATTTTTGTGAATGATATCATAAATAGGACTGGTGGAGTTATGTCACACATGCAGCTAACACAGACATATGGAAATGTCTGCTCTACCCAAAATTACAACCAATTAATTGCAGCATTACCACAAAAATGGAAGAGGCAAGTAGAAGGGGAAAAAAGTAAGGAACTTGTATGTCGGCCCTGTATTAAAGAACATAAATGGTTAAAGAAAAGTGTGATAAATAAAAACATATACCAATTTCATTTAAGGACCAAAAAACTGACAGCTGTGCCATATAAATTGCAAAATAGTTGGGAAGAGATTTTCGATGTACCCATTCCATGGCACATGGTTTATGAATTGATACGCAAAACAACGCCGGATTCAAAACTTCGAATTTTTCAATTTAAATTACTGTACAAAATTCTTGCAACTAATAGAATGTTATATATATGGGGTATACAATCTTCCCAGCTCTGCAGATTCTGTTGTGAGGAGGCAGAGTCATTAGATCATTTATTTTGGTATTGTCCATATGTAGCTCGTTTTTGGTCACAGGTCCAGGAATGGCTGAAGAATTGCAACATTTGCCTAGAACTAACGCTACAGATAGCAATACTGGGGGATTTGAAAAGCCATAGTCAATCAATCAATAATATAATAATTATTTTAGCAAAAATGTTTATTTTTAATTTACAATCTGTAGAAGCTATGAGAATAGGAAGGTTCAAATCTTTTGTGAAGCATCAAAGCACAGTTGAAAAATATATGGCAAATAAAAATCCGAAATGGATGATGTTGGAAGATAGATGGGAAGGGTTGAGTGGAACTGAAGGGTGGGACTAATAACAAGATAAACAATGTAGGGCATACGGGATCTGTGAAATGTGTATAGGTGCGGAGCTTTTGTGAAATAGCACAGTTACAAGTGGAAATAAAATTGGATGGACAACAGAAATAGAGGAAGGACTAAGAACAAACAAGAGAGAACTATTATAAAGTAGTCTGTGTCTGTAAAATAGGTATAAGATGTATAAATTGAAGGTAAAAGCAGAAGTGTTTATTAGTTTACTCCAATTGGGGGAGCGGTGGTAGGGTTGCGGGGAATAATAATAAAGGTATATTCTTTAAAAAAGTATGTATGTCTATATAGGTATGTGTATGTATATATGTATATATGTTTGCATGCATGTATGGATATATATATTTACCCCAAAAAATATGGGGGATTGGAAATGATGCAGACAATTACATTGGAAGCAACATTCTTTCCGCAATATTAAGCTGATCAACCCCCAAAAAAAAAAAAAAAAAAAAAAAAAAAAAAAAAAAAAAAAAAAAAAAAAAAAAAAAAATATGGTATATTTAGTAGGTACACACAACTATGGTATATTTGGTAGCAACACACAGCTATGGTATATTTAGTAGGTACACACAACTATGGTATATTTAGTAGGTACACACAACTATGGTATATTTGGTAGCAACACACAGCTATGGTATATTTAGTAGGTACACACAACTATGGTATATTTAGTAGCAACACACAGCTATGGTATATTTAGTAGCTACAAACAACTATGGTATATTTAGTAGGTACACACAACTATGGTATATTTAGTAGCAACACACAGATATGGTATATTTGGTAGCAACACACAGCTATGGTATATTTAGTAGCTACACACAGCTATGGGATATTTGGTAGCAAAACACAGCTATGGTATATTTAGTAGCTACACACAGCTATGGGATATTTAGTAGCAAAACACAGCTATTGTATATTTAGTAGCTACACACAGCTATGGGATATTTAGTAGCAAAACACAGCTATGGTATATTTAGTAGCAACACACAGCTATGGTATATTTAGTAGCAACACACAGCTATGGTATATGTAGTAGCAACACACAGCTATGGTATATTTAGTAGGTACACACATCTATGGTGTATTTGGTAGCAACACACAGCTATGGTATATGTAGTAGCAACACACAGCAATGGTATATTTAGTAGCAACACACAGCTATGGTATATGTAGTAGCAACACACAGCTATGGTATATGTAGTAGCAACACACAGCTATGGTATATTTAGTAGGTACACACAACTATGGTGTATTTGGTAGCAACACACAGCTATGGTATATGTAGTAGCAACACACAGCTATGGTATATTTAGTAGCAACACACAGCTATGGTATATTTAGTAGCTACACACAGCTATGGTATATTTAGTAGCAACACACAGCTATGGTATATTTAGTAGCTACACACAGCTATGGTATATTTAGTAGCTACACACAACTATGGTATATTTGGTAGCTACACACAGCTATGGTATGTTTAGTAGGTACACACAACTATGGTGTATTTAGTAGCAACACACAGCTATGGTATATTTAGTAGGTACACACAACTATGGTGTATTTAGTAGCAACACACAGCTATGGTATATTTAGTAGCTACACACAGCTATGGTATATTTAGTAGGTACACACAGCTATGGTATATTTAGTAGCAACACACAGCTATGGTATATTTAGTAGGTACACACAACTATGGTATATTTGGTAGCTACACACAGCTATGGTATATTTAGTAGCAACACACAGCTATGGGATATTTAGTAGCAACACACAGCTATGGTATATCTAGTAGCTACACACAGCTATGGTATATTTAGTAGCAACACACAGCTATGGTATATCTAGTAGCTACACACAGCTATGGTATATTTAGTAGCAACACACAGCTATGGTATATCTAGTAGCTACACACAGCTATGGTATATTTAGTAGCAACATACAGCTATGGTATATTTAGTAGCAACACACAGCTATGGTATATTTAGTAGCAACACACAGCTATGGTATATTTAGTAGCAAAACACAGCTATGGTATATTTAGTAGCAACACACAACTATGGTATATTTAGTAGCAACACACAGCTATGGTATATTTAGTAGCAAAACACAGCTATGGTATATTTAGTAGCAACACACAGCTATGGTATATTTAGTAGCTACACACAGCTATGGTATATTTAGTAGCAAAACACAGCTATGGTATATTTAGTAGCTACACACAGCCAGTGTTGCACATTGACAGAAGATACAAACTGTGGTCTGTTGCTTTTTCATGCAACATTTCTAACCACAGCGAAAAGTCTCTGAAAATATATGTTTTTGTCCTGTACAATGAACCCCTATCCCAAGGGAGAGTCAGTGTGGCAGCCCTTTACCTGCTTCAGCGGGCTTTCTACTTTGTTTGCAAGTACAGTACACCCATGCCATTCACAAGACAAAGTACAGTACTGTACATTTCCTTGCAACATTTCTCACTCCTCTGTCTCTTTCTCCTGTATTTCTCTCTCCTCTCTCTCTTTCTCCTGTATTTCTCACTCCTCTCTCTCTTTCTCCTGTATTTCTCTCTCCTCTCTCTCTTTCTCCTGTATTTCTCTCTCCTCTCTCTCTTTCTCCAGTATTTCTCACTCCTCCTCTCTTTCTCCTATATTTCTCTCTGTCTCTTTCTCCTGTATTTCTCTCTCCTGTATTTCTCTCTCCTCTCTCTCTTTCTCCTGTATTTCTCTCTCTCTCTCTCACACACACAAACACACATACCCTCACCCCCCCACCATTCCACTCTCCACACACACATTCTCCACACACGTGCACGCGCACACGCACATGCACATGCACGTACACACACACACACACACACGTACACACACGTACACACACACACACACACGCACGCACGCACGCACGCACGCACGCACGCACGCACGCACGCACGCACGCACACACACAAACACACACACACACACACACACACACACACACACACACACACACACACACACACACACACACACACACACACACACACACACACACACACACACACAGAGACATAGACACAGATAGATTCTCTTGGAGTTTGAATGGAAAGATGGGAGAAGAAAAATGGCACAGGATAATCACAGTGAAGCATTACCAGCCATTACTTCTGGTTGTCACTGGGATTCTGCCATGTCACTGGATCCCTCTCTCTCTCTCTTCCTCTCTCCTCGCATGTTACATTCTCTATCTTTCTCTACTCCCTTTCTCCTCTCTCTCTCTTTATCTATTTCTCTCTCTCCCTTTCTCCTTATCTCGTTCTCTTTCCCCTCTCTCTCTCTTTATCTCTTTCCCTCTCTCCCGTTCTCCTCTCTCTCTCTCCTCTTCTTCTCCTCTCTTTATCTCTCCCTCCCTTTCTCCTCTCTCTCTTTATCACTTTATCTCTTTATCTCTCTTTCTCTTTCTCCTCTCTCTCTCTCTTTATCGCTCTCCCTCTTTCTCTCTCCCGTTCTCCTCTCTCTATCTCTTTCTCTCTCCAGTTCTCCTCTCTCTCTCTCTCTCTCTATCTCTTTCCCTCTCTCCCCTTTTCCTCCCTCTCTTTATGTCTTTCTCTCTCTCTCCCTCCCCTTCTCCTCTCTTTATCTCTCTCTCCCTTTCTCCTCTCTCTCTTTATCTCTCTCCATTTCTCTTCTCTCTCTTTATCTCTTTCTCTCTCCCCCTTTCTCCTCTCTTTATCTCTCTCCCTTTCTCCTCTCTCTCTTCATCTCTCTCCCTTTTCCTCTCTCTCTGTATCTCTTTCTCTCTCTCCCTCTTTCTCTCTCCCTTTCTCTTCTCTCTCTATCTCTTTATCTCTCTCTCTTTATCTCTTTCTCTCTCCCTTTCTCCTCTCTCTCTTTATCTCTTTCTCTCTCTCCTTTTCTCATCTCTCTCTTTATCTCTTTCTATCTCTCTTTCTCCTTTTCATTATTTTTCTGCTCCTCCAGTAAACAAGTAACCTCACATGGATTTCTCCTTTGCTTTCAGCATGGCTGACAGATGGGAGGGAATCCATTCCTAGGATGACCTTGGTAGAAAATTAGATTACTCACTCAAATGGAGGGTTTCAAACACAGCTACAACAGATAAAGCTACATAACAGTTTGGAGAGCCATGCAACACTTCCGTCTACTGTACCTCAAATTAAGTATCCAGGGAGACAGCATCAGTGAAAGAGAGAGAGAGAGAGAGAGAGAGAGAGAGAGAGAGAGAGAGAGAGAGAGAGAGAGAGAGAGAGAGAGAGAGAGAGAGAGAGAGAGAGAGAGAGAGAGAGAGAGAGAGAGAGAGCGAGAGACACAGATACACAGAGACACAGAGACACAGAGACACAGAGACACAGAGACACAGAGACACAGAGACACAGAGACACAGAGACACAGAGACAGAGAGGAAGGTTTGAAAACGAAAGGAGTGAAATATAGTCAAAGAAGGATGGGAAAGAGAAGGAAAGGAGTGAAGCCTCACTTCCTACCCCCCCTCTCTCTCTTTCTATTAATTAAATTCAATTGACTTTATTGACATGGCAAGTTCTATCTCTCTCTCTCTCTCTCTCTCTCTCTCTCTCTCTCTCTCTCTCTCTCTCTCTCTCTCGCTCTCTCTCTCTCTCTCTCTCTCTCTCTCTCTCTCTCTCTCTCTCTCTCTCTCTCTCTCTCTCTCTCAATTCGATTCAATTCAAGGGCTTAATTGGCATGGGAAACATACGTTAACATTGCCAAAGCAAGTGAAGTAGATAATAAACAAAAGTGAAATAAACAATAAAAATGTACAGTAAACATTACACTCACGAAAGATCCAAAATAATAAAAACATTTCAAATGTGATATTATGTGCCAAGTACAAAAGGAGAAGATAAATAAACATAAATATGGTTGTATTTACAATGGTGTTTGTTCTTCACTGGTTGCCCTTTTCTTGTGGCAGCAGGTCACACATCTTGCTGCTGTGATGGCACACTGTGATATTTCACCCAATAGATATGGGACTTCATCAAAATTGGGTTTGTTTTTTCGAATTCTTTGTGGGTTTGTGTAATCTGAGGGAAATATGTGTCTCTAATATGGTCATACATTTGGCATTAGGTTGGTAAGTGCAGCTCAGTTTCCACCTCATTTTGTGGGCAGTGTGCACATAGGCTGTCTTCTCTAGGCCTACGTCTTTCTCTCTCTGCCCCCCTGCCCCCCCCCCCTCTCAGCTCGGACTCGCTGACCAGAGAAAGCCTTCTCCCCTGTAACTTCCTGTCACTATCCTCAAGAGGAGAGCAGAGGGCCTAATCCTTTGAGAGATAAGATAGATGCTCTCCTCTACATCACACCTGGAACCTGCCCTATTGAAAGTGAAATCTCAAATGACGCTTCATTCAAGAGGGCGAACCATCTCTTAACCTGTAAGTGTGTGTGTGTGGACGGATTCGACCTGACAGTTCTCCTCGTTTAGCAGACTGGACACTTTCCTCTCTGCCATCTCCACTCCTCCTCTCTCTCTCCTCTCTTCCTTTCAGCCCAAACACAACAAGACATCTAAACCTGGAATGGTTGTCTGAAAGAACATACTTTTTTTTGTTGATGTTTTTTGTGGGGGGTAAATGTTATAGGCTTACAGATATGTTACTGTAAGTGAACTGTTTCTAGGATATGTCTTGTGATTGCTTTGACATGCCAACCAGCATAAATATGCCTGAATGTAGCAGAACCATATTGCAAAAAGAATCATGTAAAAACGTTGTAATTACACAGGTTGCGAAACCATTTTACTTTGGCAGGCAGGTCAATCATCTCAACAGCTGAAGTCTAGTTATCTGAATAGCTACCAAATCCATCCACAAGGTCCAAAACAGACTGAGTGAGGATCGGGTCTCTCTCTCTCTCTCTCTCTCTCTCTCTCTCTCTCTCTCTCTCTCTCTCTCTCTCTCTCTCTCTCTCTCTCAATTCAATTCAAAGGAACTTTACTGGCATTGGAAACATATGTTTACATTGCCAAAGGTGGTGAAATAAACAATAAACAGAACAACAACAACAAAGACAAACAGTCAGACATTAACAGTAAACATTACACACACAAACAGTCAGACATTAACAGTAAACATTACACACACAAACAGTCAGACATTAACAGTAAACATTACACACACAAACAGTCAGACATTAACAGTAAACATTACACACACAAACAGTTTTAAGAGAATAACAACTTTGAAAATATTATATTTTTAGCAGATTTTTGTTTTGTTTTAACATTTAAAATGTTAAATAAGCTGGGGGTATGAATAGGCAGATAAATATACAGTAGGTTAAACATACAGTGTTTCTGACCCCCTGGTTGACTTTTTCTTGTGGCAAGCAGCTCACACATTTTTCTGCTGGGATTGCAGTATTTCGCAGTACACTGCAGTATTTTGCCTAACAGATACCTGAATTTGTCAAAATTGGATTTCTGTTAGAATTCTTTGTGGGTTTGTGTAATTTGAGGGAAATATGTGTCTCTAATATGGTTATACATTTGGCAGGAGGTTGGAAAGTGCAGCTTGGTTTCCACCTCATTTTGTGACAGTGGCCACATATCCTGTCTTCTCTTGAGAGCCAGGTCTGCCTATGGCGACCTCTCTCAATAGCAAGGCTCTGCTCACTGAGTCTGTACATAGTCAAGGCTTTCCTTTGTTTTGGGTCAGTCACGGTGGTCAGGTGTTCTGCCACTGTGTTCTCTTTGTTAAAGTTAGCAGTCCAATCTGCGTTGTTTCTTGGTTAATTCTTTTCAATGTGTCAAGTAGTTCTCTTTTTGTTTTCTCATAATTTAGTTGGGTCTCATTGTGTTGCTGTCCAGGGGCTCTGTGGTGTCTGTTTGTATTTGTGAACAGAGCCCCAGAACCAGCTGGCTGATGGGACTCTTCTCTAGGTTCATTTCCTTGCAAGTTAAGGCTTTGTGATGGAAGGTTAGGGCATCGCTTTCCTTTAGGTGGTTGTGGAATTTTTTCTGGATTTTGATCATTTGTGGGTATAGTCCTAATTATGCTCTGCATGCATTATTTGGTGTTTTGCGTTGTAGTCTGAGGATATTTTTGCAGAATTCTGCATGCATAGGCTCAAATGGGTGTTTATACCTTTTTGTGAAGTCTTGCTTGGTGAGTGGACCTCAGACTTCACAACCATAGAGGGCAATGGGCTCAATAACTGAGTATTTGTTTGCAAGATCCTAATTGGAATGTCAAATGTTATGTTCCTTTTGATGGCGTAGAAGGCCCTTCTTGCCTCTCTCTCTCTCTCTCTCTCTCTCTCTCTCTCTCTCTCTCTCTCTCTCTCTCTCTCTCTCTCTCTCTCCCTCTCCCTCTCCCTCTCCCTCTCCCTCTCCCTCCATCCCTGTGTGTTTGAAGAGTGTGTTGCCCAGATGGTTAGTGGTGCTGCCAGCTCAATTACAAACACCACTGCAGACCAGGAAGCTGCTAGAAAGCAGGGGAAGAAGCAGCCTTATAAAGGCAATTTACCAGATCACTGTTTGAACCTTCACAGAGGTACTGCATGCTGCGTCATACACTACATTACAAAGGCCCCATACCAACACACATGTAGAGTAGACCACTGGCTGTCCCTAGGGGGCTATCGCCGTTTCACCCTCCAGCAAAGTTCTTTACTGTTCATTCCAATCAGCAATCATAGCCAGGGCAGAAACAGCTGTGCATTTTGAGAGCCACCCCATGTTAGAGGGGCTGCCAACTGAACACAGAACTGTGAAAGGAAATTAACTGCCCTACAGTCATTTGAAAAATACACTCATGTCATTATGTATGTGCATGTTAATGTCCATATTCAGTGTACATGGCGTGCAATGTACTCAAATGGCTTGATTTATTTGATTGTTTTTAAATTCAATTTCCTCTGTTTACATTGATGAGAGACACTGGAAACCACCACACTCCAGTCTAACTTTTTTTTAGGCAGGGGTTCCTCGCCTCACGTATTGTCGGGACATTGCTGTATAGCCTATAGAACAAGATCTTTTTGAATGCAGTAGTCCTGTCTCTAAAGTACTGACTGTTGTTAAAATAATGCAAGCTGATACTCAAGCTGTCTCCAGTGTTTGAGGGCTGGTGCCTGTCTGTGCTTTGGGGTGTGCTGCTACAGTTACACCTCAGTGTTTTTTCAGCACTGAGAAGGAGAGGTAACTTTGAACTTCAACCAGCACCTGTTCTCTTGAGAATAGTTCAAAGTCACACAACGCTTTGTACTTCTCCTTGAAGCATTTGATGTTCTATGCCTTCAGAAACGTACAACATCATGGGTTTCCTGGTTTTCAACTAGCTGTCATGGATGCCATGAAGCCAAATGTAGACAGCGATTCCTCCTCTTTTTCAGAGAGAGACAGAAAGATTGAGAGAGATGGAGGGAGAGAGAGAGGTGAAGGGAAAGAGGGAGAAAGAGGGGGAACACGGACATAAAGAAGACGCGCATTGGCAAATGAATGTGTCAGCCTCGTGTCATTATTTCCGTGTTAAGTCTGAGTAAATGTCACCTCTGTTTTAACTATTCTCAGTCCAGACTCCAGACACACTTACAAAGATATGAATCACAGAGATAACAGAACTCCAACCCTTGTCCCCACAGAGAATCAATAAGTCAAAGATAACCAAACCCCTGCCTCGCAGTTCAGTTTATACATTACCATTTGTTTGGTGCAACACTCTCTAAATATAATCTTGATTTGGATTTATGTTTATTGAATAAGGAGAGAGAGAGAGAGTGAGATAGGGAGGTGAAGAGAGAGATTGAGAGAGGGAGAAAGATAGAGATCAGAGGTGAGGATCTGGGAGAGGAGAGGAAGGTGGATATGAGTGAGGACAAAATGCTTTAATCACTTCGCCCCAAGGCTGTATAGGGCTGTAGTCGTGGTGACACTGGTGTTTATCGTCAGGAAGCATCTGAAATAGATGTACGCTTGCCTCGCCACCACACAATTTATCACCGCCACTGAGAGATCTATGGGATGCTTCTGAGCGACTAGCTACACCACTCTGACCTTGGGGGACTTCCTGGATACATGGGGAACTTTAACGACTGACTGACTGAGGCAGGATTTACTGATATCGTCCATGTTTTACACCCGACCTCCCCCTTCGGACACACACAATAACAGGTGCAAGATGGGATACATTGGACTAGATGGAATTCCATTTTCTTATGAAGTTAAAGTCTAAATAAAGTTATATTTACATTGCTGATCCACCATAACAGCTGTGACTACATTGCTTCAGGTTCTACATAGATGGTGCAATAGTGCTGTGTGAACATGCCTTTAGTGTCATTAGTAACTATTGTCTGGCAGTAGTGCTAGTATAAGCAGTAGACTGTGTGAATATGGACAATATGGCCAATGGCAAGGAACAAGGCTGATGGGTCTTAGTGAGCAGAGCACATTAGTGAGTGTGGGTATTTTTAACTGTCCATAAACCAAGGTGCTTCTGGTAAATAGCACTCTGGGTAATTATGAGAGGCAGCTCATTCAACGTCGTTTTTGTGATCGCTGATTTCATTTCTCTCCCTCTGTCTCTCCCCCCATCTCTCCCTCCATCTCTCCCCCTTTCAATTTGCTGCCTGGTCGAAGACGCTGGAGGAGAGACAATGCAAGGCCAGGGAAGGAGCCTGAGAACGTAAGTAGCACAAAAGCTCCTCATAATCAAAAGTGATCGGACTAGACTGACTAGAGCTGCAGCCATGATAACCTTACTTAGTATATCTTACATTTAGAACAGAGGGAGAAGGAGAAAGAAAGGAGGGGAGGGTAGATAAATAGTGGAGAGAGGAATAAGTGGACAGGTATGAGTGGAGATAATATTGTTATTATAGACGTAATTGATCAATCGATAAATTCGTATTTGTATAGGCTAGTTCTTTTAATTAAGTAATTAGTTGCAGAAGGCTTATTAAAGACAATCACAAATAGTGAACACTAGTTCTGCACATAATTCAAAAGTTACCCAGACAAATTCATTTAGTAAAGAGTTATGAACCAGTGAGCCAGATGCTGGGCTCTGCCTGGCAGAAATTGAACATATAAAGGGAATTTATCTCGCAGTGAACTTTAATTAAAGTACTAATAGCCCACAGCTTAAAGAAAGCCAAATAGGCAATTGGTTAATCTGTTTTAATTACTTAACTCTCAGATTAATTATTAATTGAATGTTATACAATACGTTTGCCTTTCACATTTCAAACCAGCAATAAGGAATCAAAGTCTCCTTTAGGTGGAGGGGAGTCAGGCGACCAAGGAGTCAAAAACATCTCTCCTTTTAAAAACAAATGACTGTCTTAAACATATAATTTTACATTAGGCCTTTATCTGAAAACTTGTTTAGAATAAATGGAATATCATTCCATTTCCTATACATCCTATTTAAAACATGTTGTGGTCACGTCTGGGTGGCTAGATCTCTCTGCATTGATCCAGAGATTGATTACACTCAAAAGATGGAGTGGGAGGTAGAGTTTGTGTTTGTGTTGTGTTGTGTTGTGTGAGTGAGTGAGTGAGTGAGTGAGTGAGTGAGTGAGTGAGTGAGTGAGTGAGTGAGTGAGTGAGTGAGTGAGTGAGTGAGTGAGTGAGTGAGTGAGTGAGTGAGTGAGTGAGTGAGTGAGTGAGTGAGTGAGTGAGTGAGTGAGTGAGTGAGTGAGTGAGTGTGTGTGTGTGTGTGTGTGTGTGTGTGTGTGTGTGTGTGTGTGTGTGTGTGTGTGTGTGTGTGGGAAGGGAGGACAAACATGTGTTCCAGTTCAGAGGATAGGAGGCAAGGAGTCTCACAGCACTGATGTCTGTTCATTCATATCAGATTGGGCCGCAGGTGGGTGGAAGACAGGTCCTTGTAGATGGCATTACTGACTGACACACTTTCACCCTCCTCTCCTTCCCATCCTCCTACCCTCCTCCCACCCTCCTCTTCTACCCCCCTCCCACCCTCCTCTCCTACCCTCCCACCCTTCTCTCCTTCCCATCCTCCTACCCTCCTCCCATCCTCCTCTCTTACTCTCCCAACCTCCTCTCCTACCCTCCCCCCCTCCTCTCCGACCCTCCCACCTTCTTCTCCTTCCCATCCTCCCACCCTCCTCTCCTACCCTCCCACCTTCTTCTCCTTCCCATCCTCCCACCCTCCTCTCCTACCCTCCCACCTTCTTCTCCTTCCCATCCTTCCACCCTCCTCTCCTCCTCTCCTTTCCATCTTCCTACCCTCCTCTCCTTCCCATCCTCCTACCTTCCTCTCCTTCCCATTCTCCTACCCTCCTCCTCTCCTACCCTCCTCCTCTCCTACCCTCCCACCTTCTTCTCCTTCCCATCCTCCTACCCTCCCACCCTCCTCTCTTACTCTCCCACCCTCCTCTCCTACCCTCCCATCCTCCTCTCCTACCCTCCCATCCTCCTCTTCTACCCTCACACCCTCCCCTCCTACCCTCCCACCCTCCTCTCCTAACCTCCTACCCTCCTCTCCTTCCCATCCTCCTCTCCTACCCTCCTCTCCTACCCTCCGCTCCTTCCCATCTTCCTACCCTCCTCTCCTTCCCATCCTCCTACCCAAACTCTCCTACCCTCCTACCCTCCTACCCTTCCTATTCTCCTACCCTCCTCTCCTTCCCATCCTCCTACCATCCCACCCTCCTCTCTTACTCTCCCACCCTCCTCTCCTACCCTCCCACCCTCCTCTCTTACCCTCCCTCCCACCCCCCCCACCCTCCTCTACTACCCTCCTAACCTCCTCTCCTTCCCATCCTCTTACCCTCCTCTCATACCCTCCTACTCTTCTACCCTTCCTATTCTCCCACCCTCCTCTCCTACCCTCCTACTCTTCTACCCTTCCTATTCTCCCACCCTCCTCTCCTTCCCATCCTCCTACCCTCCCACCATCCTCTCTTACTCTCCCACCCTCCTCTCCTCTCCTGCCCTCCCACCTTCTTCTCCTTCCCATCCTCCTACCCTCCCACCCTCCTCTCTTACTCTCCCACCCTCCTCTCTTACTCTCCCACCCTCCTCTCCTACCCTCTCATCCTCCTCTCCTACCCTCCCATCCTCCTCTTCTACCCTCCCACCCTCCCCTCCTACCCTCCCACCCTCCTCTCCTAACCTCCCACCCCCCTCTCCTTCCCATCCTCCTCTCCTACCCTCCTCTCCTACCCTCCTACCCTCCGCTCCTTCCCATCTTCCTACCCTCCTCTCCTTCCCATCCTCCTACCCAAACTCTCCTACCCTCCTACCCTCCTACCCTTCCTATTCTCCTACCCTCCTCTCCTTCCCATCCTCCTACCATCCCACCCTCCTCTCTTACTCTCCCCCCTCTTCTCCTACCTTCCCGCCATCCTCTCTTACTCTCCCACCCTCCTCTCCTACCCTCCCACCCTCCTCTCCTACCCTTCCACCCTCCCATCCTCCTCTCCTACCCTCCTAACCTCCTCTCCTTCCCATCCTCCTACCCTCCTCTCCTACCCTCCTACCCTTCTACCCTTCCTATTCTCCTAACCTCCTCTCCTTCCCATCCTCCTACCCTCCCACCATCCTCTCTTACTCTCCCACCCTCCTCTCCTACCCTCCCACCATCCTCTCTTACTCTCCCACCCTCCTCTCCTACCCCCCACCCTCCTCTCCTACTCTCCCACCCTCCTATCCTACCCTCCTACCCTCCTCTCCTTCCCATCCTCCCACCCTCCTCTCCTATCCTCCTACACTCCTCTCCTTCCCATCCTCCTACCCTCCTCTCCTTCCCACCCTCCTACCCTCCTCTCCTACCCTCCTACCCTCCTCCCCCCCTCCTCTCCTACCCTACCCTCCTCTCCTTCCCACCTTCCTACCCTCCTCTCCTACCCTCCTACCCTCCTCCCACCCTCCTCTCCTACCCTCCTCTCCTTCCCACCCTCCTACCCTCCTCTACTACCCTCCTACCCTCCTCCCACCCTCCTCTCCTACCCTCCTACCCTCCTCTCCTTCCCATCCTCCTACCCTCCTCTCCTTCCCATCCTCCTACCTTCCCATTTTGTATTGTGACTCTCCATGTACTGTTCAGGTCCTGGAACAATGGACCCCACCAAACAGCCTCTGTGGAGCAATATTTTTTACCTAGCTTCAAGTTGCATGCCAAATCAGAAGCATATTTTGTTCAATCATTACAAACTCTTGTTGCTTTGCATAATAGAGACTCATACATGTACAGTATGATGTTCAACTGGATACTCAGTCAGATAATCATATTTCCATGTTAGAGGCAAGACATGTTCCAGAGGGAAAAGGAACAAAACGGTAACACAAATGAGAGGCAGAAATCAGTGTATCTGATTTCCAGGTCTTGGTTTGTGTGTATGTTTGTGTGTGATTGTTCCTTTAGAACAGTATTACTAATCAAGTCACCACACAGACATGACTATTTTGCTATGGGCATGTAAACATCCATCCCTAGCTGCATATACTGATAAACATGATACAAGAGAATGAAATGCCTAATGTGATTTCTCTGTATGTCATTGAGTGTGGTGGATCCAGTGGAAAGTGAAATGTGTTGTTGTGTTTAATGTCGCCTCATTTGCTTTATGAAATACCTTCAGACGCAAAGCAAAGGGCAACTTTCACAGCTCCATGAGATGAAAAAGTGGCTTTTTTCCAAACAATTACATTGTTGACTGCCTTTATTTGCTCCTTGATTGAGCAGTGCAGGCAGACAGAAGCAGACAGATTACATGTGTGTGTGTGTGTGTGTGTGTCACGTTCCTGACCTGTTTTCTGTTAGTTTTGTATGTGTTAGTTGGTCAGGACGTGAGTTTGGGTGGGCAGTCTATGTTTTCTGTTTCTATGTTGGTTTATAGGGTGACCTGATATGGCTCTCAATTAGAGGCAGGTGGTTTTCATTTCCTCTGATTGAGAGCCATATTAAGGTAGGTGTTTTCACATTGATTGTTGTGGGTGGTTGTCTCCTGTGTCAGTGTCTGTGTATGTTACGCCACACGGGACTGTTTTCGGTTTTGTTTGTTTGTTCGTTTTATGTAGTCAGTTTTCCTGTTCATGCGTTCTTCGTGTTTCATGTAAGTTCGTCGTCCAGGTCTGTCTACGTCGTTTATTGTTTTGTAGTTTGTTAAAGTGTTGTCGTGTTTTTCCGTTTTGTTAATAAATATTATGTCGAATTCAAACGCTGCATTTTGGTTCAATCCCTGCTCCTCCTCTTCGGATGAAGAGGAGGAGGAACCCCGTTACAGAACCACCCACCAAATTAGAACCAAGCAGCATATGTTCGAGCAGTGGAATACACAGGACTACTGGACTTGGGAGGACGAGCTGGATGGAAAAGGTCCATGGGCACAGCCGGGAGAATATCGCCGTCCCAAAGCTGAGCTGGAGGCAGCGAAAGCAGAGAGGCGGCGATATGAGGAGGCAGCAAGGAGACGTGGCTGGAAGCCGGAGAATCAAGCTCAAGACCGGAGATATGAAGGTACGCGGCTAGCAAGGAAGCCCGAGAAGAAACCCCAAACATTTCTTGGGGGGGGGCTAAGAGGTAGTGGGCCAAGGGCAGGTAGGAGACCTGCGCCCACTTCCCAGGCTAACCGTGGAGAGCGGGAGTACGGGCAGACACCGTGTTACGCAGTAGAGCGCACGGTGTCTCCTGTACGTGTGCATAGCCCGGTGCGGGTTATTCCACCTCCCCGCACTGGTAGGGCTAGATTGAGCGTTGAGCCGGATGTCATGAAGCCGGCTCTACATATCTGGCCACCAGTACGTCTCCTTGGGCCGGCTTACATGGCACCAGCCTTACGCATGGTGTCCCCGGTTCGCCTACATAGCCCGGTGCGGGTTATTCCACCTCCCCGCACTGGTCGGGCGAGGGGGAGCATTCAACCAGGTAAGGTTGGGCAGGCTCAATGCTCAAGGGAGCCAGTACGCCTGCACGGTCCGGTATTTCCGGCGCCACCTCCCCGCCCCAGCCCAGTACCACCAGTGCCTACACCACGCACCAGGCTTCCAGTGCGTTTCCAGAGCCCTGTTCCTCCTCCACGCACTCTCCCTATGGTGCGTGTCTCCAGCCCAGTGCCTCCAGTTCCGGCACCACGCACTAAGCCACCTGTGCGTTTCCAGAGCCCTGTACACACTGTTCCTTCTCCCCGTACTCGTCCTGATGTGCGTGCCCTCAGCCCGGTACCACCAGTTCCGGTACCACGCACCAGGCCCAAGGTACGCTTTGAGAATTCAGTGTGCCCTGTCCCTGCTCCCCGCACTAGCCTGAGGGTGCGTGTCCTTAGCCCGGTGCCTCCAGTTCCGGCACCACGCACCAGGCCTACAGTGCGCCTCAGTCGGCTAGAGTCTGTAGTCTGCCCAACGCCGTCTGAGCCATCCGTCTCCTCAGCGCCATCTGAGCCATCCGTCTCCCCAGCGCCATCTGAGCCATCCGTCTCCCCAGCGCCGTCTGAGCCATCCGTCTGCCCAGTGCCGTCTGAGCCATCCGTCTGTCCCGAGCCATTAGAGCCGCCCGTCTGTCCCGAGCCGTCAGAGCCGTTTGCCAGTCAGGAGCCGCTAGAGCCATTCGTCAGACAGGATCTGCCAGAGCCGCCAACCAGACAGGATCTGCCAGAGCCGCCGACCAGACAGGATCTGCCAGAGCCGCCGACCAGACAGGATCTGCCAGAGCCGCCAACCAGACAGGATCTGCCAGAGCCGCCAACCAGACAGGATCTGCCAGAGCCGCCAACCAGACAGGATCTGCCAGAGCCGCCAACCAGACAGGATCTGCCAGAGCCGCCAGTGAGCCATGAGCGTCCAGAGCCGTCAGCCAGCCATGAGCGTCCAGAGCCGTCAGCCAGCCATGAGCGTCCAGAGCCGTCAGCCAGCCATGAGCGTCCAGAGCCGTCAGCCAGCCATGAGCGTCCAGAGCCGTCAGCCAGCCATGAGCGTCCAGAGCCGTCAGCCAGCCATGAGCGTCCAGAGCCGTCAGCCAGCCATGAGCTACCCCTCAGCCCAGAGCTGCCATTAATCCTGAACTGCCCCTCAGTCCAGAGCTGTCTCTCTGTCCGGAGCTGCCCTTCAGCCCGGAGTTGCCCCTCTATCCTGAGCTACCTCTCTATCCTGACCTACCTCTCTGTCTTGAGCTATCTCTCTGTCCTGGTGCTGCCCCTTATCTTAAGGTTACCCTTTAAATTAAGTGGGTGTAAAATGAGGGTGGTCATTCTAAGGGGGAGACGTAAGCTGGGATTGACTATGGTGGGGTGGGGACCTCGCCCAGAGCCTGAGCCACCACCGTGGTCAGATGCCCACCCAGACCCTCCCCTAGACTTTGTGCTGGTGCGCCCGGAGTTCGCACCTTGAGGGGGGGGTTATGTCACGTTCCTGACCTGTTTTCTGTTAGTTTTGTATGTGTTAGTTGGTCAGGACGTGAGTTTGGGTGGGCAGTCTATGTTTTCTGTTTCTATGTTGGTTTATAGGGTGACCTGATATGGCTCTCAATTAGAGGCAGGTGGTTTTCATTTCCTCTGATTGAGAGCCATATTAAGGTAGGTGTTTTCACATTGATTGTTGTGGGTGGTTGTCTCCTGTGTCAGTGTCTGTGTATGTTACGCCACACGGGACTGTTTTCGGTTTTGTTTGTTTGTTCGTTTTATGTAGTCAGTTTTCCTGTTCATGCGTTCTTCGTGTTTCATGTAAGTTCGTCGTCCAGGTCTGTCTACGTCGTTTATTGTTTTGTAGTTTGTTAAAGTGTTGTCGTGTTTTTCCGTTTTGTTAATAAATATTATGTCGAATTCAAACGCTGCATTTTGGTTCAATCCCTGCTCCTCCTCTTCGGATGAAGAGGAGGAGGAACGCCGTTACAGTGTGTTTGTGAGTGTGTGTGCACGTGTAGGCAGAAAAGGAGCAGACAGTTTAATTAACTAGTTAACTGAAAACCGTTATTCTTAGAACGATGTCACTTTGATGGATGATGGATGATGGAAGATGGATGGCTCATTAAAGTCAATGAGTTGGCTATCAGTATACAACAACCACAAACCACTAAAAAATAACCAAAAAACACCGGCAACACACACACACACACACCAAACCAACAGTTACTTCTAGTAGGCTGTTGGGAACACACGCAGCATGTGAAAGCGACGATGATGAAGAAACATAATTAATTGAGGGTTGTGGAGGAGGAGGGGAGAAAGCGCTGCCTGCGTATCATGCCAACCTCTGTCTCAAATTGCCTGGCTTCAGCATCTTTTGATGAGATTTCTCATTAGAGGTCTATACAGCCCAGACTTTGGAAATATCACAGAATTAATGAAAAAGGATAGGAATGGAGAAAGTGGGCTGCCAATGGTAGGACAGAAGAGGGACTCAGTGTAATCATTGTTCTGATCAGTGTACCATTGTCTTTCTGTAAAACCCCCTCTTGACGGCGGTGGTCAGCGTCGGTCTCTCGTTTGGTGTGTGTGTGTGTGTGTGTGTGTGTGTGTGTGTGTGTGTGTGTGTGTGTGTGCGTGCGTGCGTGCGTGCGTGCGTGCGTGCGTGCGTGCGTGCGTGCGTGCGTGCGTGCGTGCGTGCGTGCGTGTGTTTATCATGTGTGACTCCCAGGCCAGTTGGTTAGTTGTTTCTGTTGATAGAGTATTTAGCCTGGTTGCTGTGGTGAGGTTCACAGGATTCATCTACTTGGTAGGGTTTTGAATGCTCACCAGGCTTCTGTGTTTTCAGCTCTTTTTATCAGCTCCTTTTCACATTTCGATTAGGAGATTTCCAACTGAGTTTATCTGTGTTTTTCTCCCCCTCACGCATACAGTCTTTTGCTTCAAGCAGAGAAAAATACAAAATTCCCCATCTACCTCACAGTGTCGACCATTGTCTGCCTCAGAACATGTCTTTTGATGTCACATGTCTTTTGATGTCACTCACACACAACTTTTGAGGTCACTCACACACAACTCAGTTGGAGTCAGTTCCAAGATGGCGTAGCAGTAGGACGTCTGTTCGTCTTGTCCCGTCCCATGTATAAATATTTTTCTTCGTATATATTTTGTATAAATTTAATTTAAAAAAAAGTTTTTATCTCAATTTCCATCTACACACTGAACATACTCTCCTGCAAACTGCCTCACCCAATGTGGTACGGATCTGTATTTTTTACACTTTAGAACTGGAACCCCCATCAGAAACTAGCCAGCTAACTAGCTACTAGCTAGTAGTCAGTTAGCCACTGCTAGCGGTCATCACCGTTAACTCGGACATCAGCCAGCCTCAGCCCGGTCAATTCCCGCCAGTCTGCACAGCGCGATATCAACCCAGAGCATATCGGACTGCTTTTTCTCTATCACATCTCCGGATTCCTACCGCAAGCTCTGAACCTTTACACCGGATCGTCGCAGCTAGCTAGCTGCTATCCGAGTGGCTACTTCTGGCTAACGTCTCTGTCCCGACGCAAGCACCAGTTAGCCTGGAGCTAGCCTGGAGCTAGGCCCATCTCCTGGCTAGCTGAAGAGGTCCATCAGCCAATTCTTGGGCTACAATACCTATTTTGCCAATTGGCCTAGACCCTTTTACTGCTGACACGGAGCCCCGCTGATCCATCACGACTGGTCTGCCGACGTAATCGTCTGAGGGGGTTTCAACAGACTCTTCCGTTGCGACGTCCCCCGAAGGCCCATCTGCTAGCCTGCTAGCCCCAGCCCGCTAGCTGTCTGAATTGCCGTGTCTCCAGCTCACCTAGCTACTCACTGGACCCTATGATCACTCGGCTACACATGCCTCTCCCTAATGTCAATATGCCTTGTCCATTTCTGTTTTGGTTAGTGATTATTGTCTTATTTCACTGTAGAGCCTCCAGCCATGCTCAATATGCCTGAGCTAGCCCTTTTGTTTCACCCCCACACATGCGGTGACCTCACCTGGCTTAATGGTGCCTCTAGAGACAAAACCTCTCTCATTGTCACTCAATGCCTAGGTTTACCTCCACTGTATTCACATCCTACCATACCCTTGTCTGTACATTATGCCTTGAATCTACTCTTCCGCGCCCAGAAATCTGCTCCCTTTACTCTCTGCTCTGAATGCACTAGACGACCAGTTCTCATTTGTTGACTTCTGTAACCGTAAAAGCCTTGGTTTCATTCATGTTAACATTAGAAGCCTCCTCCCTAAGTTTATTTTATTCACTGCTTTAGCACACTCCGCCAACCTGGATGTCCTAGCCATGTCTGAATCCTGGCTTAGGAAGGCCACCAACAATCCTGAAATTTCCATCCCTAACTATAACATTTTCTGACAAGATAGAACTGCCAAAGGGGGAAGAATTGCAATCTACTGTGGAGATAGCCTGTAGAGTTCTGTTATACTATCCAGGTCTGTGCCCAAAAAATTGGAGCTTCTACTATTAAAAATCCACCTTTCCAGAAACAAGTCTCTCACCATTGCCGCTTGTTATAGACCCCCTTCTAACCCCAGCTGTGCCCTGGACACCATATGTGAATTGATTTCCCCCCATCTATTCGTACTGTTAGGTGACCTAAACTGGGACATGCTTAATACCCTGGCCATCCTACAGTCTAAGCTAGATGCCCTCAATCTCACACAAATTATCAAGGAACCTACCAGGTACAACCCTAAATTCGTAACCATGGGCACCCTCATAGATATCATCCTGACCAACTTGTCCTCTAAATACACCTCTGCTGTCGTCAACCTCATTGCCTGGAAGCGTAATGGGTCCGCAGTCAAATGACCACCCCTCATCACTGTCAAACGCTCCCTAAAACACTTCAGCAAGCAGGCCTTTCTAATCGACCTGGCCCGGGTATTCTGGAAGGATATTGACCTCGATGGATATTGATATTGATGGCTGGTTATTCTTTTAAAGTGCTTTCCTCACCATCTTAAATACGCATGCCCCATTCAAAAAATGTAGAACTAAGAACAGATATAGCCCTTGGTTCACCCCAGACTTGACCAGCACAAAAACATTCTGTGGCGTTCTGCACTAGCATCAAATAGTCCCTGCGATATGCAACTTTTCAGGGAAGTCAGGAACAAATATACACAGGCAGTTAGGAAAGCTAAAGCTAGATTTTTCAAACAGAAATTTGAATCTTGTAGCACTAATTCTAAAATGTTTTGGGACACTGTAAAGTCCACGGAGAATAAGAGCACCTCCTCCTAGCTGCCCACTGCACCGAGGATAGGAAACATTGTCACCACCGATAAATCTACGATAATCGATAATTTCAATGAGCATTTTTCCACGGCTGGCCATGCTTTCCACCTGGCTACCCCTACCCCGGACAACATCTCAGCACCCCCTGCAGCAACTCGTCTAAGCCCCCCCGCTTCTCCTTCACCCAAATCCAGACAGCTGATGATCTGAAAGAGCTGCAAAATCTGGATCCCAACAAATCAGCTGGGCTAGACAATCCCTCTCTTTCTAAAATGTTCCGCCAAAATTGTTGCAACCCCTATTCAACCTCTTTTTCATATCGTCGGAGATCAACAAAGACTGGAAAGCAGCTCGTCCCCCTCTTCAAAGGGGGACACACTCTAGACCCAAACTGTTATAGACCTTTATCCATCCTGCCCTGCCTTTCTAAAATCTTCAAAAGCCAAGTTAACAAACAGATCATCGATCATTTCGAATCCCACTGTACCTTCTCCACTATGTAATCTGGTTTCTGAGCTGGTCATGGGTGCACCTCAGCCACGCTTAAGATCCTAAACGATATCATAACCACCATCAATAAAAAACAGTACTGTGCAGCCGTCTTCATCGACCTGGCCAAGGCTTTACACTATGTCAATCAGTGCATTCTTATTGGCAGACTCAATAGCCTTGCCTTCTCAAATGACTACCTCACCTGGTTCACCAACTACTTCTCTGATACAGTTCAGTGTGTTAAATCGGAGGGCCTGTTGTCCAGACCTCTGGCAGTCTCTATAGGGGTGCCACAGGGTTCAATTCTCGGGCCGACTCTTTTCTCTGTATATATTTACATTTACATTTAAGTCATTTAGCAGACGCTCTTATCCAGAGCGACTTACAAGTTGGTGTCGCTTTTTCTGCGGGGGATTCTGTTATCCACCTCTACGCAGACGACAGAATTCTGTATACATCTGGCCCTTCGTTGGACCCTGTGCTAACAAACCTCCAAATGAGCTTCAATGCCATACAACACCCCTTCCGAGGCCTCCAACTGCTTTTAAATGCAAGTAAAACTAAGTGCATGCTCTTCAACCGATTGCTGCACCCACCCTCCCGCCCGACTAGCATCACTACTCTGGACGGTTCTGACTTAGAATAACTACAAATACCTAGGTGTCTGGTTAGACTGTAAACTCTCCTTCCAGACTCACATCAAGCATCTCCAATACAAAATGAAATCTAGAATCGGTTTCCTATTTCGCAACAAAGTCTCCTTCACTCATGCTGCCAAACATACCCTCGTAAAACTGACCATCCTACCGATCCTTGACTTCGGCGATGTCATTTACAAAATAGCCTCCAACACTCTACTCAGCAAACGGGATGCAGTCTATCACAGTGGCATCCGTTTTGTCACCAAAGCCCCATATACTACCCACCACTGTGACCTGTATGCTCTCGTTGGCTGGCCCTCACTACATATTCATCGCCAAACCCACTGGCTCCAGGTCATCTATAAGTCTATGCTAGGTAAAGCCCCGCCTTATCTCAGCTCACTGGACACCATTGCAACACCGACCCGTAGCACGCGGTCCAGCAGGTATATTTCATAGGTCACCTCCAAAGCCAACACTTCCTTTGGCTGCCTATCCTTCCAGTTCTC